>NC_084745.1:18208607-18288607 GCF_033978785.1 Entelurus aequoreus | reverse complement strand
AAAAGATCCCCAAATGTATTCAATAATGAATCAGCGCATTACATAGCATCATACTGGTAAAAGGTAATCAAGTATGAACCAGATCACAGTTTACACTGCTGTGCAATCTGGATTAGATCAGGATCCAAACTGCTTGGCTACAACAGCTTCTCAATTGTACTCCGACATAATTTTTTTAGGCTGCGCTGGTTATCAAAAATCAGTAGCTGTCAAACTTTGTTCACCAAGTGCCACCTCAGAAAACACTTGGCTTTCCGAGTACCACCACCATGACCAACATTAAAGTACAGTAATGTAGTAGGCCTAAGTATTCATTAAAAACAAGGCAGAGGTTTTATTTGCCAAGTATATTTAATATTTTTGGCTGCTGTAACATTACACACAGTTTGAACAGTAACACTGTGTTTGAAAATAGGAAAATAAAACACTTTATTATTTAAGTGATTATTTGGCGTACTACTAGATGGAGATCGCGTACCACAGCTTGAAAATCACTCTCACAGAACATAGTTATATCGTACAGATATAATCCCTCCAGGAATTTGCGATGTTGCGATTGCGCCAATTCAACCAGTTACCACAAATTATGAGCAACCTCGCATTTTTGTCTAAAGACATCGCTGCACATTTGCGTCAATTTCGTCAATGGAATTTGTCTCTGAGCAGTGCTCAAACTCGCACGTCATCTGTCAAATCAAAACTTATTTTTGTTTCTTGTGTAGACGAAGCAGGAAAAACAACGTGTAACAATATATCAACTCTTTATTGCTCAAACGGCACAACTGTCATTCTTCCACAAAGCTCAGAACTACTTAGTTTCCGTCTACGGCGCTAAGCCTTCTGGGTAATGAAGTATATCAACATTTAGCAACACTCCATTGTCCCAACTTCCTACTTTACATCTATTTATCTATTTAACCTTTATTTATCCAGGGTAAAACAATTTAAAAACATATTTTTACTAGCAATGCTGACCTCGCAAAGAGGCATTTACATGTTAGAGATGTTGAAGTGTGATAATAATATAATCTTGCATCATCTCGCATTTACCAGCCAAAATTAACGCTATTCATCGCTCTCAACAGTTCACAAATGCTCTTTACGTGCAGGGAAGAATGAGTTTGAACATAAATTAATGTGTAAGATGAACAAACACTTACACAGAGAACGTCTGCAATATGTGGACCACAGAGCTGACAATAAAGACGCCTTTGATGGTGTTTCTTTATGCAGTATTAATGAATTATTACTATCATTGGTTATAATTAGAGATGTCCGATGATGGCTTTTTTACCGATATCCGATATTCCGATATTGTCCAACTCTTAATTACCGATTCCGATATCAACCGATACCGATATATACAGTCGTGGAATTAACACATTATAATGCCTAATATTGTTGTGATGCCCCGCTGGATGCATTAAACAATGTAACAAGGTTTTCAAAAATAAATCAACTCAAGTTATGGAAAAAAATGCCTACATGGCACTGCCATATTTATTATTGAAGTCACAAAGTGCATTATTTTTGTTAACATGCCTCAAAACAGCAGCTTGTAATTTGGGACATGCTCTCCCTGAGAGAGCATGAGGAGGTTGAGGTGGGCGGGGTTGGGGGGCGGGCGGGGGTGTTGAGGTGGGGGAGCGTCCCGAAAGAGTTAGTGCTGCAAGGGGTTCTGGGTATTTGTTCTGATGTGTTTGTGTTGTGTTACGGTGCGCATGTTCTCCCAAAATGTGTTTGTCATTCTTGTTTGGTGTGGGTTCACAGTGTGGCGCATATTTGTAACAGTGTTAAAGTTGTTTATACGGCTACCCTCAGTGTGACCTGTATGGCTGTTGACCAAGTATGCGTTGCATTCACCTGTGTGTGTGAAAAGCCGTACATATTGTGACTGGGCCGGCACGCAAAGGCAGTGCCTTTAAGGTTTATTGGCGCTCAGTACTTCTCCCTACGTCCGTGTACACAGCGGTGTTTTAAAAAGTCATACATTTTACTTTTTGAAACAGATACCGATAATTTGAAACCGATCATTTCCGATATTACATTTTAAAGCATTTATCGGCCGATAATATCGGCAGTCCGATATTATCGGACGTCCCTAGTTATAATCAATTAAAACAGTGCAGTAATTGATAGTGAACTGAATATGTTATTTTACGGCCATCTGGTGTATAGTGCCTGTGTAGTAGAAAACGAGGTAAAACGTCAACACAGTATTTGTTTTCCAAATTATGTTGAAATCCTGTGCTTTTTTAGGTTAAGGTGACAAGAAACTCTAAAAAAACAGATTAATAAAATCACAAGTTAATTCAAAAATGTGTACTTTTGCCGCAACGTTTTAAAAACAAAGCTTCTGCAAATTCAAGTATTTTACGTCGCAACAATCACAAAAAAAGCCCTGGAGGGACTGAACAGTAAACAAATCCATAAACAATACACAATCATCAAAAGGTATTATTTCTCCTTCACAACTTCTTTACCATCTGTCGTCCGACACTCTCTTGCATCCTTCCTCTCTCCTCTCCTTCCTCCTCGTCGCCCTCCTCGCCTCCTCTGGCGTAGGGAAGTCGCCGGTACACGTAGCTGTCTCCCATCGCCGCCTCCTTTCACAAAAATATTTGGCTGCTAACACGTTCTTGCTACGCTAATCCTGCCTGCTGCAGCACATACACACACACACTTACACGCACACACTCGAAGCATCTTGCAGCATCCGTTTGTATCACCAAAAAGGTATCGATTCCCTCGCTCAAACGCTCACTGCTGACTCACGGCTTCCCGCGGACACCTCCATTGCTCTCTTTTTTCCTCCTCTCTCCTCCGATCACTGATGGTGAATAATTCAGCAGCGCTATCGAGGAGGAGGAGGAAGATAGAGGTGGGGGAGGCAAACGAGGATGCGAACAGATGGATGGCGAACTGCACTTGACACAAATGAGGGGACACTTCCCAGCATGCACCTGATGGAGGTGGAGGAAACGGCAATGTGTGTGTGTGTTGAACATTACACACACATTATATTAGCTCTCTATCTGCACCCTAAAACACGAGCCCCCCCCCATCTAAGTGAGCCAAACCGTTACCAATAGCAACCGCTCCCAGGCTCACTGCTGCCTGAAAGCATCCGCGGCCCTAATGAAAATCACGTCAGTCCCCTTTCCTCTGGCCAATGTTTAAAACGGGGCAAAGGCTCTAATAATAGAAGCATAGTCAAAGATCTTATAGGTGACAGGAACTCTCTGCTGTTTTCAAGTAACTAAGGAAAAAAACCCTCGTCAAAGATCCTCCGCATGACAGAAGGGCCCTGCTGTATTTAGGAATCTACACCATATATCTATATAGCTACAGCAAAAATGCTCGCCAAAGATCCTCTATAAGACAGAAGCACTATGCAATTTATGAATCTGATGCAAAAACATAGTCAAAGATCGTATATACGACAGGAACATTCTGACTAGATAGATAATGTATGTATATTGATGCACATTTACATCTATTTTAATTTCACTAAAGAAGCGTTGCAACTTTTAAAAACAGTTCATTTGTAATAAGTTTGTTAAATTCATGGCCTAGTGGTTAGAGTGTCCGCCCTGAGATCGGTAGGTTGTGAGTTCAAACCCCGGCCGAGTCATACCAAAGACTATAAAAATGGCACCCGTTACCTCCCTGCTTGGCACTAAGCATCAACGGTTGGAATTGGGGGTTAAATCACCAAAAATGATTCCCGGGCGCGGCACCGCTGCTGCCCACTGCTCCCCTCACCTCCCAGGGGGTGATCAAGGGGATGGGTCAAATGCAGAGGACAAATTTCACCACACCTAGTGTGTGTGACAATCATTGGTACTTTAACTTTTTTTTTTTAAATGTGTTCAAAACTGGAACATAATAAAGGAGCCGGTCAGATCTCTCAGTGAGGTGGCTCGCTGCAGTCAGCCAAATTTTAGAACTGTCTGCATTACTTTATTTACAATAAATAAATTGATTATCGACGTTACCAATCAAGGGTGATTTTTTTTTTTTTCCTTTCCCATTAAGAAATACAATCATGTGTGCTTACGGACTGTATCCCTGCAGACTGTATTGATCTATATTGATATATAATGTATATATTGTGTTTTTTATGTTGATTTAATAAAAAATAAAAAAATATATTTATTTTTTTTTTAATTTCTTGTGCGACCCGGTACCAATCGGTCCCGGTGGTTGGGGACCACTGCTCTACATGACAGGAAGGCTTTGCTGTTTTCAAAGACCTCTGCAAAATTGATCGTCTATATGACAGGACCACTCTGATGTTTTTAAGGATGGACAGAAAAAACACGAGTCAGAGATCCTCTATGAGACAGGACCTCTCTGCTGTTTTAAGTAACTCATTTAAAAACACTAGTCAAATATCCTCTATAAGACAGGAACAATTAGCTGTTTTTAAAGACCTACTGCAAAAACTTTAATCAAAGACCTTCTGTACAACAGGAGCTCTCTGCTGTTTTTAAGTAACTCATTTTAAAAAACTAATTAAAGATCCTCTATATGACCGGAAGGTTTTGCTGTTTTTAAACACCTTTCGCAAAAACACGAATCAATGGTCGTCTATACGACAGGACGTTTTTAATAAACAACTGCAAAAAACACTTGTCAAAGATATTTTACATGACAGGTATGCACTGCCATTTTTAAACATCTCCAGAAAAAAAACACTAGTCAAAGATCCTCTCTATTCCTTTGCCAGAAAAAAAAACACTTTTCATAGATCCTATACGATAGGAACTCTCTATTATAAGTAACTCATTTTTAAAAAAGCTAGTCAAAGACAATATTTATGACAGGAACGCTTTGTTGTATTAAAGACCTAATAGTCGACGATTGATTGATTGATTGATTGAGACTTGTATTAGTAGGTTGCACAGTGCACAGATCGTCTATCCAACAGGAGCCATCGGACATTTCTGAGATAGGCTCCAGCACCCCCCACCCCCCGCAACCCCAAAAGGGATAAGCAGTAGAAATGGATGGATGGATGAACTGCAAAAGCATTCTACATGACAAGAGTGTGCCGGCAAAAACGCTTGTCAAAGATCCTTTATAATACAGGAACTCTCTGCTGTTTTAAGTAACTCATAAAAAGACGAGTCAAATATCCTCTACACAGGATAACGCTGCAGTTTTAAAGAATTATGTTGCAAAAAATATTAAGTTATATTTCTAATATCAAGGGTTGAAACATCCACACACAAATCGGACACTAAAAATGAAAATTTGATTTAAATCAAACCCGATCGAGATTATGAAATAAAACTAGCGGCTATGCTAACTAAGCTAACGACCACTAGAGGTCGCTGTTGAGAATTGACGCTAATTGCTCTAATCTTTTAATCTGCTACCTGGCGTACCTACTATCTTCTAGGACTCGTTTACTCGTCCTAGAAGACAAAGTTGGACATTTGGTTTCCTGGAGGACATCAACTCGGTCCAAAAGTACCAAAAAAGCTGACCAGTTTTACCTTGCAAGTCTTCTGGAGGATAAGGACTGGATTAGGAGTTAACGCAGACTGGGGTCATGGGTCACAATTTCTGGGGGCGGGGGGGACCCCACAGCCATACCTGCAACTATGAATAGGGGAGTGCTGTCAAAATTAGAATATAATATTTCATTTTAGTAATTCAAATCAAGCACTGATGTTGTTCAACATGGCCACTTACCGATATTGCATTCAAAAAACGACATTTGTCATTTATATTTGTTTACGATTCACTCATCTTTAAAACAGCCCCAACCGACGAGTCGTGTGGGCTTGTGGACCATCATTGGCGGCCATTGGCCTCTTTGCGCCCTGCGTGCCACCGGTGGGACGCGGTGGTTTATCGTCAAATCGTCAGAAATTAAACAGGACCGTCATCTTGTTCTTCCGCCGTGAGGTACGTAAAATCCCGCCGGCGTGCTTCACCGGATTTATCCGCGGAAACAAGCGTAGTGAAACCCGGAAGTATCAAAATAAAAGTACTTCCTGTCATGCGGGACCAATCAACCACCGTAACGGCTTGCCTCAGCACCCGGCGATTTATAGCCAAATTAGCGGGACCGTTTTATTGGTCCTCTTCATCACGGTGTGCAGCATATACATCTTATAAGTAGACGCAGCATGGAGCGCTACTGCCTACTGGCGCTGACGAGACGCGGGGCCGCCATCTTGGAGTGGTGATCCGCTCCACTCAGTGCAATTAATTTGTCAGGTGTAATGAACTGTCAGCGCATTTAATTCATTTTACCTCACTGAATACCACTGATTTTCACGCGTTTTTTGTCATACGTGTAGCTATGATAAAGGACACATGTTTTGGCGTGTTTTATTATTCATAGTTTGCTTAACAGTAGTAGAATATTCTTATATGCTATAAATGACCAGACGTCCGAGATCAAAACTGGGAATATAATCCCAGAGAAAAGCGGAAAAAACGGTCAGCTATTTTTAAATTCAAGAAACAATATGATTAGGTTATATATACATGCGTATATGCTACATAAACAATGTATGAATACATTAGATATCTATATATCTTAGGGACCTGTTGCTGCAGCAGAGTTTATTCTGTCTGGACACTCTGTATTGATATTTTGTATTACATTCTCCCCTTAAATGATGTTTACAGTGATTGTTTTATATGTATTTTTTATGTATGTCTCTTTGGATAAAAGCGTCTGCCAAATACTTAAACATAAACATATATAAACACCTGAAAGTCTTTATATCAGCTAAAACCACCAATCTGTTTCACTGGATTCAGAATAAAACCAAATTCTGTTTTACCCAACAATGTTCGTATTTGAATATTGTTACTTGAAAACTTAGTCCTGGTTACAATTTTACTGTTAAAGTATTGTCTTATACTTTGCCTAAAATGAGAATGCATCATAATCAGTGGCGGCTGGTGAATTTTGTTTTAGGTGGGGCTGAAAGTTTGTTACTTTATATTACCGAGGGTTTATTGACAAAATAAAAGCGTAAATGTACACAGTAAAAAGGTTGCAAAGCTCAGGGGTTTATTTATCATCTTGGTCAAACATGGAAACACCATTATCAGAAATTGTGCTCAAAAACAAACATTTTACATCATTGTTCTGCCGCTGTTGAATGTACAACAAAAGCTACACAGACTTTACTTGCTCTAGCTTCCCATTTTTGGGGGGCTAGACGGGACACGTTTCATGTATGGTGACAATTTAGAAATGTAGGATTATCCCATTTCATAGTGCATCTTTTGGCCAGACAATAACTCTAATGTAACTCGAAAACAAGCAAAACATTTGCAAATGAGACAGACACACGTCTAACAGCAATAGGCTAGGCGCAGGAGACAAGAATGCAGGAGTGAACTGAAATTCTGAAGCATTACAAGTTAAACATTTCTACATTTGATAGATTTTTAAGGTCTAAATAGGGAAATTGAAAATCAGAGACAACATCAACATGCCTAAGCGCCACCACCACAAAGCAAAGAAACAGTAATAAATATGTCAAGTATAAAACTCTGGGAAACACTGTCCCCGATAAGTTGTTCCACCCTTGGGAGTGAAATATGAGAGGCACTGCTCTCGATAAATACACACTTAAAGACAAACGCACACACAAACACACGCCGGTAGGCAAAAACTACCATCACTTTTCATTATGGAAGACACTGCTTCCGATAATGGGGTTGTAATTATGGGGGTCACTGCCCCCGATAACTGACGCCAATCGCTCCAAAGTGAACATTAGGTTGTCAATTGCATGTAGTAGAATTTTGTTTGTTATTAATTTGTCCGCCTTATACCTTTTAGACACAAAGCCTTATTTTTCATACATAATTTGGATAGCTAGACTTTTTCTTTTTTAATTGTGTCGAATAATTTATTTTGGCTTCCTGAGTGAGGAGCGGTTGTGGCACTCCAATTTTTGTCAGCAAAAGTTGAAGAGTCGTCACGTAGCAGATGCTGCTGTCAGATTAACGGTATAACCGTCATAATTATGGAAGACACTGCTTCCGATAATGTCTTATGAAAACAAGAAAAAAGAAAAGAAAAGTGAACGTCGCGCTGCTAAAACTGAGGTATAAATGAGGTTTTATGGCAGGAAGTCTCAGCAAAGGCGCTCTATTGTGTGAGGAGGAGGCAGCAGGTTCATCAGTAGCATTCAAAGTTTTCTAGTAAAACTTTTTCAAGTTGAAGCCCCCCTCCCTCCACAACATAAACTGATTTTAAAAAAACATCCGAAAAAAGTACAATTTGTAGCTAAACAAGTATGTTTTTCCGTCCTGGCGGTTTAGGGTGTTAAATACAAATTGTTCCTTCAAAAGGGCGGGACTAAGAGTTGTGACTGACAGCTTTCGTTTGAGTGCTTTTTTTTTCTTTGTCTTTTCAGTGTTCACTTTTACACACGCACGCCGGCGCCCTCGATTTAATTGTCGTCCTCTTCCCAGATTTCACTCATCATGCCGTTGGCACACCCCTTCACGCTCCAGGTGGCGAAGGCCAGCTGGGTGTGTAGCTCTTTGAGGTCCGTCATCTCGGCGATGGACGCCAAAGTGTGGGGGCCTCGGCCCAGCAGGATGTGACGGAAAGGGGTCTCGACCGGGGACACGTACGGCGAGAGCAGGTTCTGCTCCACCTGGAATGAAAGACAAGCGGCTTAAGGCGCTGCCGGCGAGGCTTACTACTTATGATCTTCTTACGCTCATGAGCCTTTCGTTCAGGAGGCGACAGGCCCGTTCTTCGTTCAAGTCAGTGTGGAGGATGGCGGTGTTGAGGTTGGCCACCGCACGCTGGAAGGTGCCGTGAGCATTCTCCAGCCAGTCTGGATCCACGCCTTTCAGATCACCACTCTGCAGAGCAAAAAACAAAAATATATGAGCGTAGGAGTTAGCATGTTCTCCCCGTGACTGCGTGGGTTCCCTCCGGGTACTCCGGCTTCCTCCCACCTCCAAAGACATGCACCTGGGGATAGGTTGATTGGCAACACTAAATTGGCCCTAGTGTGTAAATTATCTCTGTTGGCCCTGCGATGAGGTGGCGACTTGTCCAGGGTGTACCCCGCCTTCCGCCCGATTGTAGCTGAGATAGGCTGCAGCACACCCCGCGACCCAAAGGGAATAAGCGGTAGAAAATGGATGGATGGATGAAATAGCACATAGCTTTGTAGTCACTACAATGTCATCTTGACTCCTTTTATAGCTTGTCATCAGGGTGGAACGTATGACATGCAGTTCTCTGCCAAAACAGTAGGGTCTTGTCAGATTTCTTCATCCCAGGCAAACAATGGTAATCAAACAGACGATATACTGTAGAGGATGATTGGAGCTAGAACTAATCAATGTATTACAACGTTAACTCTTATTGCAAATTATGATGCGAAATTGGAGGAAAAGTGGTCTGCAAAGTAAGTAATGTGCTAAAAGCAGACCATTCACAGGGTTTGAAGGGGGAGGAGCAAGCCACACACACCATTTTTAAAATGACAGCAAAAAGCATAGAGAAATTACAAATATGTAAGATGCAAGTACTGCCTCTTTTCTCGGTTTTCTAGGTATATTTTAAAAAGCATTTTATGAAATCTCAGCTGGTGGAAAATAGCAGAATATAAAACTAATCAGATTACAGTACCAAACCACAAGAGTGAACGCAGCCTATGACTATGGATGGGTGTTTACATTTTAACTCATACCAGCTCCAAATCTGTACCCGAAAAACTGTGCCGGTGCTTAAAAAATGGACATGTTGTGAGATTCAAATTGATTAGACTAGTATTGGAAATACTTCAAAGTCAAATATTTCAAAGATTTTTATGGTAAATTTTTCCATACATACAAGACTTACGGAAAAATCGAGATTAGTAAAGGTGTAATAAAAAAAACCATATTTGCGACTTAATTGCAACTCTTAATTGATTTAAAAAGATTTTTTTAAAAATCGATAAAAAAAAATCTCTATATTATTTTATTTTTTTCAATCTGTCCTGTCCAGCCACTCAGACAAATCATATTGCTGATGTCGATGATCATATCTGCTGTACAGATTTACTTAAGAAAAGAGAAGTGTTGGATACTTCTCCTGTTGCCTTATTTGTCTGGAGCAAATTTCCAAGTTCGGGGTAAGAGTGGTTTCTGCGTCCAAGTGCAATTTGAAACGTCAGATTGGCATTAAAGCCAGTAATTGAGGTTGTGAATGTGCTTTTATTCTGAAGGTGTCTTACAGGACGTCACTGCTTCTGACAGCAAAATACTTCAATTGTGTAAGCCTAATGTAAAAATTGGCCCTAGTGTGTGAATGTGAGTGTGAATGTTGTCTGTCTGTCTGTCTGTGTTGGCCCTGCAATGAGGTGGCAACTTGTGCAGGGTGTACCCCGCCTTCTGCCCATGTGCAGCTGGGATAGGCTCCAGCACCCCCGCGACCCCATAAGGGACAAGCGGTAGAAAATGGATGGATACCTACTTGAAAGGGATGTTTGCAATATTTACACAGATATCTAGAGGGCGCTAACTTTCCAATCTATTTTACACAGTATATTCCGCCCTCATCCGGCTTCTACGATGTAATGACTTAATACGTGTGTGCACATTAATTTTGGGTGTTAGCTAATAATAGCGATTTGGATAGTAAGTGTTAGCTGTCATTATATGCATATTCTATCATAAGAATATGACTGCAAAAGGTTTGTTGTTTCTCTTGGACTGCTATTGTATGTGTGCATGCGCTCCTGCGCGTACGTGCTGATGAGACCGGGTGAGTGACCGCCGTTAACACCAATCATTTCATTCGAGCCGGAAAAAATGTTACAACACAAACTTAGTAATTGTGAAAAATATAGACCGTTTTAACACAAATGTGTTCTGTTAAACCAATAATGGTAACACAAGCCTGCTAATGGTGTTCATGTTATATTTTTTTGCTTTGAATAAATGTAACTGTAAGCAAGTTGCAAACAGCCCCTTTAATACATAAAGAAAGAAATAAGAAAACGACAACAAAATGTCCTAATCATTGCAGCAATACGGAACATACAGACAGAACGTGCCAAAAAGTGACTTTTGTAATATCGATTCTCATAATTCTGGGGGGGGGGTGGTTTGTGAATGCAATCTTACTGGCTGTTTGTAACTGTCATTGGTGCATGATAAGGAAGTGCTGTGTTTTTGTGGCTACTGGTTTGCCTAGCGCTGCGTTGCTTTCGGTTATGAGGGAGGCTGTTGGCGGGCAAAGGTTAGTAATGACTTTAACAAGAGCGTCAGAATCTGACGGTACATTTCTTACAAAACGTTACTTGTCCAACATCATCGGCAAGCATTCATTTAGCACCGGTCTGGTTAATATCGCTTACGCTGGCACCGGTGTCGTTATGGAACCCATCTAACCGTACCTATGACAACATGTCTGTATTTACTACCACAACACGTTTTATTGCAAGGTACTCACCTGGACGAGCTGGTAGACATGCCTATAGACTCGCATCAAGGCTTTGGGGAGAACCTTGCGGTACCCACTCACGTCGAGCCTGAGCAGGCGATCGTGTACCAAGCGTAGGGCCATGTGGCCGGCAAACTGGGCAGCCAGCACTGTTGTTTCGCTGGTGCGCTGGGCCGTGTTGTACTTCAAGTGGTCCATGTTGTCCATGCTGGTGCCGTAGTACTCGTAGGCCTCCACCTTTACAAAAGGTGGTTAGTGAGCTTGGACTAAAATAATCCTGAAATGTGACAGAAAAGACTCACATTGGGAGTGATGAAGTGGAAAGAGATGGACGGAATTCCCGCAAAGGCCAAAAATGGATAAGCAGGGTCGTCAATGGACATGGGCCTCAGTCTGCAATCACACAAACATTTTATTTCCTCCTTGTGACATTCTGTCTACTTTTTAGCTTAAGGCTTGACTACTCACACATTGGTCTCCCATTTTGTGGTGCCCACCATATCGTACACGGTCCCGGAATCTATTGGACTCCTCACCTGGGACATACCATTACAATTAATAACAGACATGTTCATAGTGACACAATTACAAGACACTATTTCTCCACCTAAACAGCAATCACAAAGATAGTTTAGTAAACGGCGTTCACACTTGACTACAACAAAGACAAAACTTGTTAAAACCAAATCAAACACTGCAAACAGAGGAGGAGCTATGGTGCTAATTTGACTGTGATCAATTTAGGCGTGGTCTGATATTGAGGTTAACACAGTGGAATAAAGCTGTGACGCTACCTCCTTCATTGTGTCCTCCAATAGGTTGTACAACAGCGGGCTTGCTGAGGCAATAAAGCCCCCGCGACCTGTGAAGACCCACAAGTTTGGTTAACAGACAACCTGTAATTTTCATGCGGTGTGTGTCTATACGTACCCATGACCATCCCATCCAGGTTTATATACGTGCACATTCTCTTGTCTAGTGAGGACAGATAGCCCTGAAAACAGACATGTTATTAAAACATTTGCTACTAATATTTTCCCGCCTTTGAACAGAGTGAACTGTACATGAGAGCTCATCTCATGTACAGTTCATTATGATGATGGACACAACACGAATGCACCGTGTTTCCTATCCTTGCAATTACACACATATTGCATCTCATTTAGGATCCGGAAGAAGAGGTACCAGGAACCGGACGAAGGAAGAACAATGTGTGCGCGCTCAGCACAAAATCCGTGCTCAGGCGATGCTGCAACATGGACAAAGCATGTTGAGGGCGTCCATTCTGCTTTAGACAGTTTGGTCTCCTCTCCAACGCTGGTATTGCTATCGTTTGTACTTACCGGTACTCCTTGTTGTAGAATATATTGTTAAACTTCAACTCTAGTCACCTCTAATCACTTTACACCACCTTAGAACAAAAGGATCTGGGTGGACTCTTCCATCTTAAAATGGAGGGTCCTAACATACCTTCTGTGCATCCTAAATCATTGATAAATCTCACCTCCAAAAATTCAGTGGCGCCAACGCTGCCGTATTCGCCGGCGCTCCAGCTTGCAAACACCAAGCTTCTCCTGGGTCGAAAGCCATCTGGAAGGTTGCACGTAAGCATTCCGTTACGTCAAGCTTGTTTTAAGCATTAGTGGCCCCCAACTTTGGGTTGTGCTCACAATGCCAGCATACATATATCTAATATTAATTATATCATCATATACAATCATCACTATGAAAGTGATTCATGACTGTATTTCTTAGTACCTTTTGTCACCATCTCACTGATGGCTTTGGCCAACTCCAGCAGCACGGATGAACCAACGGCGGCTCTGGCGTAGCCTTTACCCCATGCGTCCCTCTGGGCTCCCAGGACCACGTACTGGTCTACAACACACACACCACATTATTTTCTCCCACTCCAAACTTTTCCGACAAGTGCCGCATACTTGAAAAGTCAACGCATGATATTTTTAAAATGCTGCCCGAAAAATACAAAACAAACAATTACATATTCGAAGCCAAATCCATGTGTCAGCTTTGGTTATTAGTGACAAAATATATTATCTAATGTTGTCTAATGAATCAGATTAATCACACTTTTGAATTTGGATTAATCATGATTAATTCTAGATTTTACGTCCTTGCTTGATTTAAATTAACTTTAAAAATACACTTATATTTGAACACAAATGCAGTTACATTGTCAAAACGTGACCCAGAATTTTTTTTTTTACATTTCTTGAATGCAAGTAATTTCTTTGCAGTGAATTATGTGAAGTGAAATATTTTCATACATCGCTTTTTTCTCTACAGACTCAAACCACTTTGCATAGTGATCCTCATTATATGCATCTTTAAGATACATTTAAACCAGTGTGGGTGGCAGTGTAACCAAGGACACAACACAACTTCTAGTCTGTATTGCAAGATTATCATCGACTGTGTGGATTATTTATAGTCTTTTTTTTTTTTAAATTCTGATTAACGTCATTTATTACTTAAATGACGATGGCCCTGGAGGCGTAACATTACTGCTGTTGCTGTCGCCATGTCACTTTTACAGTTATTGCTGTAGCTTGTCTCTTGTCCCTCCCCCTTGGTCCTATTTTCTCTCGCAATTTACCCTCAGTCCCTCTCGCTCAGGGGTGTCAAACGTACGGCCCACGAGCCTGAACAGGTTTAATCCTTTTTGCCAAGTATAAAAATGAGCTGCAATTTTTTAATGAAATAAATTGCTGTTCTAAATTTGTCCACTGGATGTCGAAATAGCAATTCAAGTGTAACTCACATCACACAGTTTAAGATGATGCGTTAGCTGACTTTAAGTGCCCTATGGATTGGCTGCCGCTACTCCAATCAGCGCAGGTGCAAGCAATCAGCTGCTCCTGTTATGGCTGAGGGCAGACTACTGCTGTAGCGACACCCAATACCTTCTTTAAATGTAAATTACCCACTTAGCAGATAAAATTACGAAACGGTAAGATTCAAAGACTTAAGTCAACATGACCATCATCTTTGTAGTTAGAGTTCCTGCAGCGCTCGCAATTAGTTGACGGTGTGATGCGCACCCTGAACTCCATTGTAAAAATGTGTTTTTCTATATTTGTTGTTTGTTGTATTTAATTTTATGCTTAAATCTAGCGTGTTCACATTGGTTAAGTTTGTAGTTATTTTAGCTTTAATTCGGCTATTATGGCGTCATTTTTTGATAATTGTTTTGATGATATTATAATTGTAATATTTAAATGATGATAAATGAATGTGTTGTGGCTTTTACCAATTCGGCAGTTTGAGGAAACACTCGGTTGATTTTCCAAACACGTATTTGAGAATGCTGAATAATGGCTTTGTAAAAACATTGAGACAGAAGTCTAAGTTCATTGTGTTCTTCATGGTGTTTTTGAAACTGCACCAATTTTTTCCTCAGAATTTTCAACTAACTTGAAGTATTTTGCCAAGAGGATTAGTTGTAATATGTACCTTTCCAAAATGTGCTTGTTCTATTTTTGGCCAAAGTAAAACAAAAGAAACAACATTGAAGTTGTCTTTATTTTGAAATTATTATGCCATGATTTTATCAGTCCGGACTGTTTGGAAATAGATTTTCCTTCATGCGGGCCCTGAGCTAAAATAAGTTTGACACTCCTGCTCTAGCTCAACCGAAATGGTTGAGACAGACGGCCACCCCACAGAGTCTGGGTTCCGTTTGAGGTTTCTTCCCTAGGAGGCGTTTTTCCTTGCTTTTGTCACAAAGTGCTTGCTCATATGGGGTAAAGTTGGTTCTTAATGCACAAGGAGCGTAGTTTATGACCTGCGCCATGTGTAAAGTGCTTTGAGATAACTTATGTTGTGAATTGGCACTGTGTAAATAAAACTGACTTGACTCTTCAAAAAGATTCAATACGCTCATTAGCAAACCTGCTTTATGTGTGTTAAGTGGGCCTAATCGAGTACATACCAGGATCTACAAATCCTTGGATGACTCCGAACACATTGTGGAGCTCTGTGTTGACCAGCACGTTGTTGACCTCCACAGTGATGTTCGCCACACCTCCGAGGTTGTTCGAGCCACCGATTGTCCTACAGAGCATATGGAAGACATTCAGAATGCAAATGTAGAGAATATCCATATGCACAACATCATACTCACTGTAGGAGGGTCTTAGCCATGTTGGCGGTGATGGTCTGAGCCAAGATTTTTGGCAAAGCAGATGACTGGGTCGGCGGGAACTGCGTATGGTTGAAGGAAGGGAATCCCGGAGTGTATGGGTCGCCTGAGCCCAGATGAACCTGATGAGACAGGGAGAACAATTGGAGGTGGATGTTGATGGTGAAAACTAGCTAGTACCGCCTTAATTGCCACTCACATGGCCATAAAGTGCTGTGTCAGCCAAAAATGTGTAATCTTCGGGGTCGGGGTAGATGAGAACAGCAGAGGCTCCACTGGCTTCAGCATTTGCCACCTGGAGAAAAAAAACAAATAAACTCCTTAAAAAAAAAACACACAAATGGCATCCAAAAGAGGCGTTCCATGAGGCCGGACATACCTGCTCTGCAAAGCTGTGTTTTCCAGCACGCAACAGCAACACGCTACCTTTCACCTCAATGTTCGCCTTCTGCAGAGTGTCCAGATCCTCAGGACGGCCGTACCCGCCGTACACCAGCTTGCCCTGAAAACATTTTTTTTTTTTTTTAAAAAGGTGGACCAATTGAGTTTAGCTGATATTTACATTTTGCAATTAACAGAAGCGTCAGCAGAGGCCGCAGTTACTCACCTCCATCTTCCCTGTGGCGCTGTAGGCAAGGTAACCTTCAGGCTTAAAGTCTTTGGATCCAAAGGTAATAATGTTTGGGCGTTTGCTGCCAATGACAAATACATTGTTGGTGAAAATAATAGTCACAGCGAGAGAGACAAAATATGGATGGACAATATGGCCTAAAATCTATATTGCGATACCAATATATAATACAAAATATTATTTGGCATATAAATGATAATAGAGGAATTTCAAAACGAGTTACAAACGCTCCCAATTTAGCTGCTGATGTATGCAGTAACATATGCTTTCATTTGTTTTTGTATTATTTGGTCAAACTATTATTAATCTTCTTGCTAATTTGGTTACTTTCTGTTGTAACATCGTTCTATCTACACTTCTGTTCAAATGTAAGAAGCACTTATTCTTCTGTTTCTACACTTTAGTTTTGGATAATACTACAAATGTGGGTATCGAGCCAAGACGAAGTAGTTACAGTCGCGGTATTGGTCATACCAATGACGATGCTGATACTTCAAATTTTCAATATCACAGATGATTTAATTTGTGATCACAGTAATAATCAGATTGGCAATAAAAATTAAAAAGAGCTTTGGACTTTGTGTGACTTCTTCTGGATGCTTCAACACATATTACTTTAAATGTTTTCACAGAAAAAAAACAGCTTTTATTTGGCTGTGGCGGTGCGCCACCATCGGGTATATTAAGGGGAAACCCGGCGGTGAAAAATATAATATAATTAGTTATTACTACTATTGGCTTACCTTACCGCATAAAGGGACTTATTTCCTGAGTTTGTAAACAATAACAAAAACAACAAAATATTTTTTGATAATAAAAAATGTCCATCTAACCACTGTAGTTTAGATCTTATACTGATTATTAGAGATGTCCGATAATATCGGCCTGCCGATATATGCGTTAAAATGTAATATCGGAAATTATCTGTATCGTTTTTTTTATTATCGGTATGGTTTTTTTTTTGTTTTTTGTTTTTTTAATTAAATCAAATTAAAAAACACAAGATACACTTACAATTAGTGCACCAACCCAAAAAACCTCCCTCCCCCATTTACACTTATTCACACAAAAGGGTTGTTTCTTTCTGTTATTAATATTCTGGTTCCTACATTATATATCAATATATATCAATACAGTCTGCAAGGGATACAGTCCGTAAGCACACATGATTGTGCGTGCTGCTGGTCCACTAATAGTACTAACCTTTAACAGTTAATTTTACTAATTTTATTCATTACTAGTTTCTATGTAACTGTTTTTATATTGTTGTACTTTCTTTTTTATTCAAGAAAATGTTTTTAATTTATTTATCTTATTTTACTAATTTTTTTAAAAAGTACCTTATCTTCACCATACCTGGTTGTCCAAATTAGGCATAATAATGTGTTAATTCCACGACTGCATATATCGGTTGATATCGGTATCGGTAATTAAAGAGTTGGACAATATCGGAATATCGGATATCGGCAAAAAGCCATTATCGGACATCCCTACGGATTATATAGTTGGTGTCGTTACTGTTGATATTTGCACCGACTCGCCCATCTTGTTTACATTCAAGAGCTTTATCCTCCAACGGTGTGTAAAGTAGCATGTTTAGCTATTACTCCAGTGATAAAGATACTGTACATTTAAGAAACGAAGAGGCTTGCTGATTTACAAGCAGCTTTGTAAAAAACAATTTTTTTAAATAAGAATTAAAAACAATTTTTAAAAAAGAAAAATTTGTTAAAAAATAAAATAAAAAAAGAGGCGGCTTTGCACTGTCAATAACATTAACCGCTTGCATGTATGCTACAATGCGCGGACATTTGTTTGCTTGTTGTCAAAATTGTGGGACACCGCTATAATAATAATAATGGATTAGATTTATATAGCGCTTTTCTAGACACTCAAAGCGCTTCACAGAGAAGTGAGAACCCATCATTCATCCACAGCTGGTGGTGGTAAGCTACTTTCATAGCCACAGCTGCCCTGGGGTAGACTGACGGAAGCATGGCTGCCAGTTTGCGCCTACGGCCCCTCCAACCACCACCCGTCATTCATTCACCAGTGTGAGCGGCACTGGGGGCATGGGTGAAGTGTCCTGCTCAAGGACACAACGGCAGCGATTTGGATGGTAAAAGGCTGGGAGCTAACCTGCAACCCTCAGGTTTCTGGCAAGGCCGCTCTACCCACTACGCCATGCCGCCCCGCTATAGCGTGTCATCAACATGCATTATCTCGATATGACAATTGTATTAAAAGCTCTATTGTCGGCTAAATTGATATCATTTAAATCGTTTATATCACGCAACCCTACGTCAAATATGATAAAGTATTCTTTTTGAACCTGTCGGGCTTCTGCAGCTGAACATAGTGGACATCTGTCCAGCTCTGCATCCTCAGTCTCCTGAATTCGTCGGCGATGAGGTTCCCCTGATGAATGTCGCCTTCTCCGCCCGCCAAGCGTGATGGCACATCGAACTCCCTGCAGAGAGGTCCTAATTAAACTAATTTTTAATGTACAGTAAAGCATGTTTTACACAACAACAAGCCTCATTATTATATCAGAAATTCCAGGAGCTATAAAAAGATTTGTTATGCTGCTGCTGATCGGTCATCCGGCTGCTTGGTGACATTTTGGGACGCATGTTATCAAGCTTTAAAGGAGCTTCAAGTGGTTATGACTTCAATCAGGCGAGATAAGTGAAAAGCGTACTTAAGACGTGAGTCAAAAGCCTCGCTGGTAAGTTTGTTGTCAAGGAGCTGGACGATGTCCTGCCAGTTTAGCGGGAGTTCTCCCACATGTGGATCCACCTCTTCCTCTGGTTCTGGCTGTGTTTTCACTGTCACTTCTGGCTGTGTTTTCACGGTCACTTCTGGCTGTGGCGGTGTCCCTGTCACCTCTTTCTGCACCTGGTCCGCTTCCCCTACCGCCGCCGACTGATTCCCGCAGCTGACAGGGTCCACAGCCAGCTTCTTGTGGCTGACATAAGCAACAAAGTAGCCTGGAAAACATTTGTGATACTGCTCAATTGCAGGGGCCTACTGTGTTTCAAACTTGCCGATGAGAGTGTATGTTTTACCTAGGATGAAGGCGACCAAGAAGCCAATCGCCAGGAGACAGAAGATGCGTCGGTTGTTGCCCCGGGGCGCCGGCCGGAATGTCGGAGACATGTCGTTTTGCTCCATCTCTGTGTTGTCATCGCCGGCATCATCAGATAGTTTAATCTCCACATGTCTATTTGAGTCATCGTCACACTGCTGGGTGAACCTTCTATACTGGACGCTTTTAATCTGGCAGGGAAAGGAAGGAGGAAGTGCTGTAAATAAACTATAGAAGTAATGTGATCTAGCAACTGCAGGAGGAGAGTCACCAACTACTCCCTTTGTGTGACAAAAATGTCTAAAAGACCGCTTTAAAGATCATTGTCAAAATGTTTTTTAATTTATACAAATATATTCAAAGAGCCATTTTATGTTTTTTATGAGCCATCTTTTAATTTGTCTGTCTGGAAAAAAGGCTAAAAGATCCCTTTTCAAACATCAATAGGGACACACCCATTTCAGTAGCTAAGTGCAGGTAACAGGAAAAGGTGTCGGTTTTCAGCATGCTGTCAATAGGAAATAGTAGCGCCCTCCGGTAGACAAATATAACAAAAGTTGAAAGACAGTCGTCCAAGTTTAAAGCTTCAAATAAAAAAGTTGCATAAGATTAAATTTAGATGAGTGTATGATTAATAAATGCCGGTGCCAAAAGGTATCAAGACTTTAATGACCAAAAAATGTATTAAGAGTAGGGCTGACAAACGATTAAAAAGATTTATTCGCGATTAATCGCAGTTTGTCCATAGTTAACTCAAACTTATCGTGATTAATCGCAGATAAATATAATTTTTCATCATTAATAAGTGTGCCCTAGACAGATCATTTTCAAGTTTTAATACCATGACTGGACAATTAGTTTGCTTTAATGAAATGTTTCTTAAACATTATGCTTTTTTTACACAGCTCAACACAAAAAGGACATGAACACGCTTTGAAAAACAATTTTTTAAAAATACTGTGTTGGTGCCTTGCCAAATTTTGTATTTTGTAGGAATACAGAATTTGTATTCCTGCTATAGGAGCACTTGCATTAAGAGGAGAAGCAACACCATGTTTAGATACCACTTTCACGCATTAATAACACAAAATGTGGATTGCTACAATCATGGTTTGATTGTCAAAGATGTTTAGTAATGTAAAATGTGATATTTCCACCTAAATAAATGCTTCTGATATTCTGTACATTACATGTTGTACAAGTTAATTGTATGCATATAGCTGCATGAAAATGTGTTAACTTTCTCTATTTTTTAATAAAATGTAGTATTCAGCCTGTTAAACAATCTGTAATTGCGGACTGTCAATCAGATAATAAAAACAGAATTACCGTAGCGATGGGAATATTGTGTAGTGAACTGTAATTACCCGATGTGGGCTGCAGAGGGCAGTGGCCGGCATGCCTGCTCTATTAGAACTAGTCTCAATGGGAGCGAAGAAGGAGTCGAGAAAGTGTTCTAAGAGCCCTCGTGTGTGTGCATCACGCTTCTGCCTGTTTAGTTCAACAGTGCTATTTGTGAACATAAATAAAAGGCTGACCCGCCGCTATTACAATACACTTTATTTCAATCTGCCAGAAAACAAGTATTTAGGTAGAAATATCACAGAACACTACAGAACATCTTTGACAAAGCATGATCCCATTGTAAGACAATTTTTTGTTGTCTTGTTGGTTATAACGAATGTGAAGAGTAGTGGTATTATTGTATTACCGGACGTGTGTGATTGTTATGAGAAAAGACTTGACATATTTTGACTTAGTCTACGATTCTGCTGAGCTTGTATTCCATCTTAATGAAGCAGTTCAAGTAACAATCTACTTTTTATGTTTTTAATGCACGCAAGTGTAATGTAAAAACGGACGTGAAGATCCTCCTCTCTGCAAGCGGCAAAGCAAAAGAGTTAGCTCCAATGAGGTCGTCTCTCGGCGATTGAAGATAAAATGGTCTTGCCATGAGAACAACTTGCCATAGCTTTGGACTGCTCATGTCCGCTTTCTTTGTGCATTTCTGCTCGCAATTTTTTCGCTTGTGGCGCAGTAACTCAACGCCATTACATTTCCTCAAGCTACAGAATGGCACAAGGGTCAAAAAGGAGTCAAGACGTTAATTGCGCATTAAAAAATTATCGCCGTTGAAGGTACTTATACATAATGCGTTATCGCGTTAACTTTAAACAAATCAATTGCACTTTTGAATTTGGATTATTTTGAATATTCACAGTAAAATTGCTTCCTTACATAATATTAAATACCCTAGAAAAGAGACCTCAATATTTGAACACGAGTGCAATTTTAAGAGTATTGTCAGAAATTCAGAATGTCATCCAAAAACATTTTTTTTATATTTTACTTGAGTGTACATCATTGATAACAAATGTATCTAAAGTACAGTCGAGCAAGGTTTTCCCGTTAATGTAATTGAATGCGGCGCGTCGCCACTGCATTTTCATTACAACCACACCTTGAATTTTTTTTTTACCTGAAAACAAATTAAAGTAATATAATATATTGTAGCCCCCAGAAAAAAATTAAAAATCTCTAGACACTTAAAAATTATCTACAAAGAACATAGTACAATAAGCAGCAACAATTACAAATATAGCAAAACGACAAAAAATATATGTTAATACTTATTAATAAAAACATTTATGTTTTTAAATGTATAGATACATTTTTTTGAGCATTTTTAAAGAAAAAATATAGCAAATTATGCAAACTACTCGATAACGTCATGGTGATTACGCCCATAAACACACCCCCACCGCCGCAGGAATCTTGGCAGTTTAGGGGAAACCCTGGTCGAGGTTTATTTTAAAGTGAAATTTACTAGCAAGCAATCCACGCAGCCTTTCAGGTAACCATCTGCATTTAATGTAAAGAAGCACGTGCGCTTCAAGAATTGTGTGATTAATATGCAATTCTACAAAATTAATGCAATATTTTTTTGTGATTACTCACGAGTTAACATGTTATTTTGATAGACCTAATAAAAAGTCAAGAAAAGACCAGCTGTATTAGAAACTCACCACGTTGTTGAATGTAGACTTTAAACGATCCATTTCGAGTCTAAAATACACAAAAACAGCACAAGTCAACACAAGCACTGTCAATTAGGATTCTCAAGTTTTTCCTGTGGGTCAAAACACGTTTACACAATTACAAACACCATCAAAATATTGTACAATTGCTTTGAAAAAAATTGTTTCAACTTCCAAGCATTTTTATAAAGAGGTTTTTAAAACTTTAAAAAATTACTGCACAATTTGTTTTAAAACGAAAAACATATTATATTCTTCTACAAATTGTAGTTAACAAGCTGCCTCACAAACAAACCATTTTACTCAAGTACTTGGCATGACACTTCCTCCTAACTCTCCCCGTGATAAAGTGATAACCTTCTCATTTTTCCAAGCCGCTAACCTGCTTTGACCTCCTCAGTCCGCCGTCAGTCCGTTCTTCTTAGCCTAGACCGACACACAAGCCCAGATAGGGTTGGCCTTGGTGTATTTCCACAGCAGCAATGTTTAGGATTTAAACAAAAACAAACTTTGCCTGCTCGTTCCAACACCTTACTGTTTCCTTGGAAGATTAGTTATTAGCAGAGTAGGACAACATAACCTCCCCTGGCAACCTTCACCGGAACAAAACTGGTTTAGCCGGTGCGCTAACTTTAAACTGATTCCAGGAAGTTTTTTAAAATAAAAATATTTTTTCCTAGATGTTTCCGCATGATCACATTTTGGTTACAATTGTACTAACAGATTCTATGCAAAAAGCATGTACCAGCAAAAAAGGCTTGACTAATTTGTGTAGTTTTGTGAATGTGCATATTAAACATGATACAATTGAACTAAATCATAAATGATAGACAGGAAATGTCATGCCCTTTTTTTTTACCATACTTGAAAAACCTTTTCAACCCTATTTCTTCTTTACTAACAAAATGTATTTTAAAAAGTATCTTAAATATTGAACTTTCCAACAGCCCCTTTTGAAAGGTCATTAATACTTAATACTTGTATTAATCTCCATGCAGACCTGAGGGCTTTACCAGGGAAATAAAGCACTTTGATTGACAGGAAGCGGTGAGTCATTGCAGAATAAACATTTATATAGAAAGGTGGGGAGTGGCTACGTGTGTTTCCTCATAACCTGGTTACACATGCCATGCGGCAAGCAGCTTCTTCAACAAAAAAGGGAGCAATATATACAATATCTTAAAAATGAAACAAAAGGTGTATATTTATTTTACGGCTGTCAAAAATAAACTGTGATTAATCACAAAATATTGCATTAATCACGAACACACTTAGACTAATCATGCAATTTATTTTGACTGTACACGCTCTTTTACCATAACCGCTGTATAATCAGTGATCAGATCAATGCATAGGTCAGTACAAAAATGAGCGAGGGGTGTGCTCGCTGAAAACTTTTACTCCAAATTAGATAAAACTGTTACCAGGTTTTGTACAACTAAATGACATGCATTAAAGTAAAACTTAAAAAATCTTCCTGGATGACATTCCGACTGTAAAATTGCACTTGTGTACAAATATTGGGGTATTTTCTTAAGTAAATTTTAACTATGCAGAGGAGTAAATCCCCCGTGATTAATCATGATTAATTACAAATTTTACTCCAAATTATATAAAACTGTTACCAAGTTTTGGACAAATAAATGACATGCATTCAAGTAAAACTTAAAAAATCTTCCTGGATGACAATCCGACTGTAAAATTGCACATGTGTACAAATATTGGGGTATTTTCTTAAGTAAATTTTAATTATGCAGAGGCATACCGGTACTTGCCAACCTTGAGACCTCCAAATTCAGGAGATAGGGGAGTGGGGGGGTGTTTGGTAGTAGCGGGGGTGTATATTGTGGCGTCCCAGAAGAGTTAGTGCTGCTGGGGGTTCTGGGTATTTGTTCTGTTGTGTTTATGTTGTGTTACGGTGCGGATGTTCTCCCGAAATGTGTTTGTCATTCTTGTTTGGTGTGGGTTCACAGTGTGGACCATATTTGTAACAGTGTTAAAGTTGTTTATACGGCTACCCTCAGTGTGACCTGTATGGTCGTTGATCAAGTATGCCTTGCATTCACTTGTGTGTGTGTGTGTGTGTGTGTGTGTGTGTGTGTGTGTGTGTGTGTGTGTGTGTGTGTGTGTGTGTGTGTGTGTGTGTGTGTGTGTGTGTGTGTGTGTGTGTGTGTGTGTGTGTGTGTAAAAGCCGCATATAGTATGTGACTGTTCTGGCACGCTGTTTGTATGGAGGAAAAGCGAACGTGACAACAGGATGTAGAGGACGCCAAAGGCAGTGCCTTAAAGGCACGCCCCCAATAGTGTTGTCCGTGTGGAAATCGGGAGAAATTCGGGAGAATGGTTGTCCCGGGAGATTTTTGGGAGGGGCACAGAAATTCGGGAGTCTCCCGGGAAAATCCTAAGGGTTGGCAAGTATGTGCAGAGGAGTAAATCCCCTGTGATTAATCATTATTAATTACAAAATTACAACTTTTACTCCAAATTAGATAAAACTGTTACCAAGTTGTGTACACATAAATGACATGCATTCAAGTAAAACTTAAAAAATCTACCTGGATGACATTCCGACTGTAAAATTGCACTTGTGTACAAATATTGGGGCATTTTTTAAGTAAATTTTAATTATGCAGGGGCATTCTTGCCAACCTTGAGACCTCCGAATTCGGGAGATGGGGGGGTGTATTTTGTAGCGTCCTGGAAGAGTTAGTGCTGCAAGGGGTTCTGGGTATTTTTTTTTTCTGTTGTGTTTATGTTGTGTTACGGTGCGGATGTTCTCCCGAAATGTGTTTGTCATTCTTGTTTGGTGTGGGTTCAGTGTGGAGCATATTTGTAACAGTGTTAAAGTTGTTTATACGGTCACCCTCAGTGTGACCTGTATGGCTGTTGATCAAGTATGCCTTGTATTCACTTGTGTGTGTGTGTGTGTGTGTGTGTGTGTGTGTGTGTGTGTGTGTGTGTGTGTGTGTGTGTGTGTGTGTGTGTGTGTGTGTGTGTGTGTGTGTAAAAGCTGCATATAGTATGTGACTGTTCCGGCACGACAGGATGTAGAGGACGCTAAAGGCACGCCCCTGCAATATTGGGGCATTTTCTTAAGTACATTTTAATTATGCAGAGGAGTAAATCCCCTGTGATTAATCATGATTAAATTACAAAATGTGATTAATTTGATTAAAACGTGCTAAGCATTTGACAGTCCTCGTACATATCGAACTAGGTTTTACAGACTGTACTTAAAACACATGCATGTTCACAAGCAAAAAGAAAAAACGTTCATCGTGGAAATATATTAAAATAGGAGGGACAAGCGGTACAAATGGATGGATGGATAGATAGGAGGTTTTTGATGATTTCTAGAGCAATGATGTTGTATAGTTAAGAGGCTATGTGAGTATGACGTATCAAGGACTCACATGGCCGACGGACTGTGAATGTGTGACATTGTGTAAGCGCACACTATCCTCCATTGATATCGCACAGCACAATGGCACTCTGGTAAAAACCAGTATACATATACACGAAATAATTAAGAAGAGTGCACTTACGTTCGTTTCGGCACACGTTTACGACGCTTCCGCTACACCGACTGCACTGCGGGCTTAAAAGAAGAAATGTGCCGTCCTTACCCGGGAAAGAGGAGAGAGCAGAAAGACGAGACGGCGCTTCCGCTTACGTCACGATGAGCCGTTGCAGTACGTGCCAGAAAAGCCAAAAACCATTTTCGATTTAACAACACCTGATTCGATACAAGACACGCATTTATGCGGGAAAGAAATAATCTAAGCACAAATTGAAAACATTCAAAAGATTGTCCACAGTTTTTAAACACAATTTGAATCTGTCAATTATTTGTGTTTATTTTATTAATTCTTAAAATACGTGTTTTTTAGCTACACTGTAATATTAGATTTCTCTGTTCAATATATCACTTTTTCTCACTGGTTGTTCTAAAAATGCTACATTAATAAATTTGGTAAGGTATGGCACTGTAGATCAGGGGTTGTTAACCTTTTTGACTTTGGGGCCCGACTTTTCTACTACACACGAGTTTTTGATTGATTGATTGAAACTTTTATTAGTAGATTGCACAGTACAGTACATATTCCGTACAATTGACCACTAAATGGTAACACCCGAATAAGTTTTTAACTTGTTTAAGTCGGGGTCCACATTAATCAATTCATGGGCCCACTCAAATATTAACACTGAATCTTACTCTTGATTCATTAATTGTATCGAATTTACTTACAGTGTGCAACCCTGTCAAATGATATGAAACCATGTGTTAATCACAAAGATTATTAATTGTATAACACCAAACCTTAGGCTTAGGTCAGGCTGATCAGAAAAAAAATACTAACCAATAACCGTAAAATGGGACTCAGAAATAACTGATAAAAAATGTATTTGCATGCATTGAATTGATTTACTTGGACCCCGACTTAAACAAGTTGAAAAACGTATTCGGGTGTTACCATTTAGTGGTCAATTGTACGGAATATGTACTATGCTGTGCAATCTACTAATAAAAGTTTCAATCAATCAATCAATCAATCAAAAGTTATTAATGCTAAAATTAACTAAATAAATAATACATATGTTTCTGAACTAAAGTGTCAATAAAATTAAAGTGCAAATGAAAATACAGCCTCACCACTTTATTCATATTTTTTGCGCCGAAGAAATTGCTCCATGACTTTTGCTCCAGACTTGATATTGTCTGTACGGCCACAAGTGGTGGACAAGTGAGTACCGCTGCGGCCCATACGGACCCAGCTGAGAAACAGATATTCTTTGCCCCCTGGAGTTACAAATTCCGATGGGTAACAGATTTCGGCATAACACCGGCCTTTTAGGGGGCGCTAGTGGCCCAACAATGCACAATTTATCAGGATTATTCTTCCTTGTACTTTGTAAACACTTTGACTTTCAACAGTTTCTTAAACTGTATCGTATTAGTAATTTTTTTGACTTCTTTGCTTAATCTATTACATAATTTCATTCCACAAGATGTTATACGGCAATAGTACGTAGCCAGGAAGTAGACTTTGCCATTAAGCTGAATGTGCCTGTCTAATCTTTCGTCGAGCCTAAAAAAGTGGTTATACTGTAAATATTGTACTTTTTAAACACAAGCTGTTTGATTGTAATGTCCATCTGAGTCATAGTTTTCATTACCAAATTTGGAGGTGTTGAAAACGCCATGTAAAATCGCTAATGCTAATCAGTTGCGTGCATATGCCACAACCAATGTAAATTAGCAATGAGTTAGCGCATTTTGGAAAGTGGAGCCTTACTCTATGTTGAAGTGTTTTCAATTAGGCATTCTTGCATTGCTGGCATAAAAAATTGCAACATTACCTAGAGGCAGTCTGGCTGAGGACCCTCTGAGTGTATCGCCACCTAGTTTTTGGGGGTTAGCATCACGTGCAACAAAGGGACCGTTGGAGTTTATATTGTTTTACAACCCATCGAGGGCAAGTACATATATTGAGCACAAGTTAGGGCTTGTCCGGAAGCTCAGACGTCAAAGATCATGTGGTTTTTGGGGATTGTATTATTTTTTTTATCGTTTTATGTGACATCACATGGGGTAATCTTTGACTGGTCTGGAAGTCCTGACCGCCGGTTACAAAATTTGGACGACAGGAGTCATTAACCATACACTAGTGGAGGGTACAAATCATACATTATAATATCACAAGAACTGCTTACTATTGTCTCTCACACTTTTGCAAATTGTATGCATGAAAACAAGAACTAAAGGGGAAGCATTAATGGATTTGCATATTGAGGTCTCTCTGCAGATGGAGTAAAGCATGATTGAGTTCCAACATGTCTCCTGGGACACCTTCTCAATCTAAAGCACAAAGATTACATTTGTACTTGCATGATTATTTCATTTTTAGTCATTACATTGAAGTTTCGATACCACTATAGACATCCATTGTCATGCCATCTGCACATATTTTCACAGGTGGATATAATATCACTAAATTGTGCACAGTTCTACCCAAGAATTTGATTGATTTGTCATTCTGCAGATGGTTTCAGGTATCACTAATGGACAGAGAGGTCTCAACTACAAGAACTGATGGTTTTCTGAAAAGTAAATAATTATTGATGGGCAAACTTTTTGGCTCAGGGGCCACATTTTCTTTTGGAATTTGACAGACGGGCCGGGCGAGCACATGATGCATTTTAAAGCATATCATATCTGTTGGAACTAAGAGGATGCTTCTCAAACGTGGGTTATTTTAATCATTATACATCTATTTTCAACAACATTATATCATCAAAGAAACATAAAAAAGGTATTAAAGTATATATATATATATATACACATATATATATATATATATATATATATATATATATATATATATATATATATATATATATATATATATATATATATATATATATATATATACAACCAGGACCTTCGTATTGTGAGGCTCACGTACCAACCCCTGTTCCACCGTGCTGCCATCAATACTAATAACCAAATTAACTAAAATGTATCAAATTAACTGTATCAATAATAATATTCATATAAATAACAACTGTTCAATGTTTTAAATATGAAGAAGTATTCAAAAAACATTTTTAAATCAATTCTCGAAAATTATGAATAGATTTACAATTGGATACAATTAAAAATCGCAATTTCAATGTGAATCTTTTGTTTTTTTTAGCACTCCTAGTATGTGTATCATGTGTTATATATTATATGTATATATATATATATAGTCGAGGTTTCTGTGGTTTATCCGTTGTACAGTGCTCAATACCGGGATAGAGCGGAATATACGTTAGGTCAGGAAAAAACACAGAGGCTATTTCATCCCTACAAGCCTGCTCGAGCAGGGAAACCTGCGAAAACAGGCTTGTAGTGATGATGTAGCCTCTGTGTTTTTTCCTGACCTAACATATATATATATATATATATATATATATATATATATATATATATATATATATATATATATATATATATATATATATATATATATATATATATATATATACACCCAGGACCTTCGTATTGTGAGGCACACGTACCAACCCTTGGTCTACCGTGCTGCCATCAATACTAATAACCAAATAAACTAAAATGTATCAAATTAACTGTATCAATAATAATATTCATATAATTAACAACTGTTCAATGTTTTAAATATGAAGAAGTATTCAAAAAATTTAGAACAAATTTTTTTAAATCAATTCTCGAAAATTATGAATAGATTTAGAATTGGATACAATTAAAAATCGTAATTTCAATGTGAATCTTTTTTTTTTTTTTAGCACTCCTAGTATAAATGTATCATGTGTTATATATTATATGTATATATATATAGTCGAGGTTTTTGTGGTTTATCCGTTATACAATGCTCAATACCGGGGTAGAGCAGAATATACGTAACGGCAGGAAAAAACACAGAGGCTATTTCATCCCTACAAGCCTGCTCGAACAGGGAAACCTGCAAAAACAGGCTTGTAGGGATGATATAGCCTCTGTGTTTTTTGGTGACCTAGCGTGTGTATATATATATATATATATATATATATATATATATATATATATATATATATATATATATATATATATATATATGTATATATATAGCACTTAATTTGTTGTATTATTCCTTTGTCCTTTTTACACGCTCTGTAAAATGTGGCTGTTGAAGCAAAGTCATTTCCTGCCAAGGGATCAAGAAAGTACTTTGCCTTTAGGGGGGCTTTTGTGTGAGTGTGACAGCAGAGGGCGCTGTTTATTTTGCTTGTAGTTAGCAGTGGAGTGCCGCGTCACAATGACAACGGGTTATAAAACCTGTTGAGTGGCTAAATAAGTCAAGTACCACGATTTAGTGTAGTCTACAACAGTTGTTTTTTATCACTCATTTTATAATTATTGTACTGTGGTTATTGTAATAAGGCCATATTTTGGTATATGGCTTGTATTTACCCCTACCTCTAGTTCCTTCCAATCGCGCTAATAATGTAATGATAACGTTTATTGATCGACATTAAAAAAAAAAAAGTATGATAATTGTTGGAAAGCTGTGGTTTCGGATGGTACGCGAAGGCACCACAATAGACAACGCCAGCTTCCCGTTTTCGGCCGCGCGCTCTGCGTCCTCTGTGGTACGTTGGCGTGGGGTGGGAGAAAAAAAAAGAAAAAAAAAAGAGGAAGGAGGAATATGGTTTCATGTGACGCTCCTCCCGCTGTAGCGGATCTCTGGTAGAGGCTGGGGGGGAAGAAGGAGGCTGCGTGGATCGGTGCTCAACAAAGCCGCGAGAATACCTGAACCGATCGCCTTTTCCACGGCACCGAGCGAACGTATAGAGGAGCACCGAGGAGACATAAATGGGTGAGGTGCACCATTTTCCACCTATTTAAACAACACCCCCTTCTCCTTGCAGAACCCCCCCCCCCCTACCCATCTGGGTGCTTCCTCCCCACCTATGGGTGCTGCGATGTGTGTTGTGTGTGTGTGCACACAATCGTATGTTTTTCCGCCATGCTTTATTTAAAGCAAAATGAGAGGCGCCTGCATGCGTGAGGTATTCACGGGATGATGAGTTGCAGATGTTGACACGTTTGCATTCACTCTGTGTGTGTGTGTGTGTGTGTGTGTGTGTGTGTGTGTGTGTGTGTGTGTGTGTGTGTGTGCGTGTGTTGTGTTGTGGATGACACAGGCCTGGCTGTGACATTCCTCATTAGGCGCGTCCCCAGGGTGCAGAGCAGGGCTGATGACCGAGTCATCGATTGCTAAATCGCCAATTATGTCATCAATGCCATTACAGAAAGAGGAGCCTGTTTGATGTTTAAAATTACTTTTTTTCTCGACTTAATGGTGACAAATATAGTTTGTTTTTTTGTTGCAGTGACAAACGCTATACAGCTGGGCTTGTCAGGATGTAAAAAAACTAGTGAGGGACCGCACTATCAAAAATATAGGGGTCATTTACCATAGAAACTAGTGTTGTCCCGATAGCAATATTTTGGTAGCGGTACCAAAATTATTTCGATACTTTTCTAAATAAAGGGGACCACAAAAAAACGTCTCAACTATAATCTACGTGAAGGAGTCCATAATTGTTTTTATTCAATTGTTTGCAACTCATAAGGAAACCTTACAATGTATTAGTGTTGTCCCGATACCAATATAAATTATTTTGATACTTTTTGGTACTTTTCTAAATAAAGGGGACCACAAAAAATTGCATTATTGTCTTTATTTTATAAAGAAAATCTTAGGGTACATTAAACATATGTTTATTATTGCAAGTTTGTCCTTAAATAAAATAGTGAACATACTAGACAACTTGTCTTTTATTAGTAAGTAAGCAAACAAAGGCTCCTAATTTAGTCCGCTGACATATGCAGTAACATATTGTGTCCTTTATCATTCTATTATTTTGTCAAAAATTATTAAGGACAAGTGGTAGAAAATGAATTATTAATCTACTTGTTCATTTACAGGTAATATCTGCTTACTTTCTCTTTTAACATGTTTTATCTACACTTCTGTTAAAATGTAATAATCACTTATTCTTCTGTTGTTTGGATGCTTTACATGAGTTTTGGATGATACCACAAATTTGAGTATCAATCCGATACCAAGTCGTTACAGGATCATACATTGGTCATATTCAAAGTCCTCATGTGTCCAGGGACATATTTACTGAGTTTATAAACATAATACACATTTTAAAAAAAACGACGTAATTCCCGTAAATATCTACGTAATCATAGTAGTATCGACTAGAGGGGGTGGCGGACCGGTACTTTTCAGAGGCTGTACAGTACCGAATATGATTAATTAGTATTGCAGTACTATACTAATACCGGTACCGTACAACCCTAATAGAAACTCGTACAAATGTTATTTATTTACCCAGCATGGACCCTACAAACGCAGACATTCTCAAAGTCTGACTTTTAACAGAAAGTTTCCGCGTAAACCCTGAAAACTGCAGTTTTACCTTATAAAAACAGCAACAGCCCCGGTAGCATAGTGTGACTTTAAAGAGATATCACCATCTAGTGCCCTGGCATGACCACTGCATCACTTTTCAGTGAGCTAATATAGTACTTCCTGGTGGAACATTGGTGAAGTTGATTTTTAAAAAGTCATTTTAAAAGGTTTTGGGGCCTGAAAACCCACATTTAACGCAGCATGGTGTTGTTTTAAAGCGATATTGCCTGGCATGAATATAACAGCATTTGGTACCAATACTTCCTGGTTTTCCTGGGGCTTAATGGATTCACAATTACGGTATGTAATCAAAATGTAAACACAAAAAAACTATCTCTCTCAAAAAACATTTCCTTGTAAAATATGGGCTACAATTGATTTAAAAAAAAAATTTTTTTTTACTTTTTTAAAGCCTGAATACACAAACGTATTAACTGAACAGTTTCTGTGTAAGCACTCAAAACCGTTTTACTTCATTAAAACACCCATGTCGACCGAGCACAATGTTGCTTCAAACTGACATTGCCAACTAGTGGCCTGGCATGCACATTACAGTGTTTTCAATGGGTGTAATTTGGTGCCAAAAATGTACTTCCTGGTAGAATAGGGGCTTTATGGCTTAACAAATACTGTATGTAATGCAAGCAAAATGTAAACAAACAATGTCCAGCTCACAAAAGTATGTTCTCGTAAAACAGGATACAAGTGATAAAAAAAACATTTTTTTGTAAAATATTTTAAAGCGTAAAACCAGAAACATATGTAAACTGTAACTCTAAACTGAACCGTTTTTGTGTAAACAGTGTGTAAATGTTGTGCTTATGTCTGCTTTTAATAATAAGATCTAGGCCCCTTGCATACTCCGATCGTATCGCTGCACAGTAGTTTTATTGGTTTGGTGGCCCACCACTTCCTCTAATTCCGTTCACAAGTCACGTGATGGAATCAAACCTGTTACTTCTTGGAAACCCCAACGTCAACTCAGCATAATGTTGCAACTAGAGGCCTGGCATGCACTTACAGGCATTATCATGGTAATGTGTTCACAAATGTGTACCTCCTGGTGAAATGGGGGTAGATTGATGTATTTTTTTTCTTAAGATTTATTAGCGGGAAACATTGTAACTTTTACCTGAATAGTTTTGCATAAAAACTCTACAAAAACGTCATCTAGTCCCATCGAAACACAGCTACAGCCTGGTGTTAAAGTGGGCTGATGTAGTACCAAACTGGCAAACTTCCTGGCGAAATTGGGGCTATCGCTAACCTGAAAGTGACAGGATGCGCACAAAAACACGCCAGGAAATGTACATTGGGGGTCCTCAAGCACACTTTTGCCCCAAGTCCCTGGAATGTGTCGATGCAGCCTTGAAAAATGAAGCACATGTTAAACTAGAAAATTCCCGCAAAAATTTTGATGGGCCTGCTATCTGTGCCCTGCCCCTGGACCTCTGGCCGGGGGTCGCCGGAAGCCGCCAAACCGTATTTTTCGGACTATAAGTCGCTCCGGAGTATAAGTCGCACTGGCCAAAAATGCATAATAAAGAAGGAAAAAAACATATATAAGTCGCACTGGAGTAAAAGTCGCATTTTTTGGGGAAATGTATTTGATAAAACCCAACACCAAGAATAGACATTTGAAAGGCAATTTAAAATAAATAAAGAATAGTGAACAACAGGCTGAATAAGTGTACGTTATCCATCCATCCATTTTCTACCATATGACGCATAAATAACCAACTGAGAACGTGCCTGGTATGTTAACGTAACATATGATGGTAAGAGTCATTCAAATAACTATAACATATAGAACATGCTATACGTTTACCAAACAATCTGTCACTCCTAATCGCTAAATCCCATGAAATCTTATACGTCTGGTCTCTTACGTGAATGAGCTAAATAATATTATTTGATATTTTACGGTAATGTGTTAATAATTTCACACATAAGTCGCTCCTGAGTATAAGTTGCACTCCCGGCCAAACTATGAAAAAAACTGCGACTTATAGTCCGAAAAATACGGTACTTATTAGATGGTGCCGAGTGTCTGAATCTGTGAGTTTTAGGTGTAACTGTACAAAGAGAGCTACAGAGCTAGCCTAAAACAGTAGCATGTTTGCATAGAAATGCTAACACTTAGCATGTGTGCTAACGATAGCATGATAACAGTCAGCATGCTTCACATACCGAGTTATGGTAAATGGAAAATGGGATATACTTGTATGGCGCTTTTCTACCTTCAAGGTACTTAAAGCGCTTTGACACTATTTCCACATTCACCCATTCACACACACATTCACACACTGATGGCGGGAGCTGCCATGCAAGGCCCTAACCACGACCCATCAGGAGCAAAGGTGAAGTGTCTTGCTCAAGGACACAACGGACGTGACTAGGTTGGTAGCAGATGGGGATCGAACCAGGAACCCTCAGGTTGCTGGCACGGCCACTCTCCCAACCGTGCCGTCCAAGTTATACGACTCAAAGGTGAATGGCTGCGGAAATAGAAAAAAAAAGTGTAAAAATAGATGAAAAAGTTAGCTTGCTAGCATGCTATCGTTTGCATGCTAACAGTTAACAAGTGTCACATACCACATATGACTCTGGGCTAAACAGTAGCAAAAGTAGCTCAAAAATTTTGCAAGCTAATGGTAACATGCTAGTTTGCTAACGTTAACTTGCTAACAATTAACAAGTGTCGCATAGAGTGCTGCGTGAAAGTATGGCTGCCCTTCAAACGGAGGTAATCTTGCCTTTTTGGAGCGTTCTTCTGGGAATATCCGCCATTATAAAGGTGCGTACCCATTTTAGTGGCCCATTTTTTTCATTTATTCGTGAATAGCGTTTCCATGGTAACACGAAATGGTCCCAATTTAAAGTACCGCCATCTGCGCGAGCAGCCCCTTCCCGATGGTATAACATATGTGGGGGTTCGCTAGTCGGTTTGTCTCGTATTAAGTGCAAGCGAAACGTGCGGAACGAGAATAATAAAGTTTGAAGTATGAGCAATGATAATATGGGCTGCTTGCATTGCAAGCGCCCATTCACTGCTGCAGCATGTGAATGGGCGCTGGCATTGCAGCAGGCCCATAATAATCTCTTTCCTTTTAGTTTATTTTCTAATGCCATATTCCTTGTGGGAAGCTCGGATTTGCAACAATGCGGCATCTGCGTTGAAAATCAGAACGATGAGCTTCGAGTGGGTGAAGCTGCGGAAGTCGGATCCACACATTTTGAGTGGGTTTGATTCCCCCCCCCGGTTCCTCCGACTGTGAAAACACGCTCTGAACGTGTTCGGCGACTGGCTGCAGCCAAAACGCACACGTCAGCATGCAGTGTGTGTGTCTGTGCGAGTTATCCCGAACGAACCCAGTGCAGCTATTCACGGGACACTGCGGCTCGTCTCTTCCCGCTTCTCCGCCGATCGAGTGGGAGTTCTGTCTTGTCTGCGGGCGACCTCACTCTTCTGTGTTCATAATGAATCAAATCTGAACCAAGTCGGGGTCAGCGGTCACGTTCGCTCTGAACAGGCCCATGGGGCTTTCAACCGATTTTTCCTGCCGCTTTACTTTTGTAAATGGTTGCGTCGTGACCCATCAATAATCCACGCCGCGCCGCTTCCCATAAATGAACATCTGCAGCAACTCCATGCAAAAGTTCATTTTCACTTAGAGGCATTTTTGCATTCACTTGACAGGAGACTTTGCATATGTTTATGTCAAAAATACACCGCATTTTGTGTGCGTGAGGGATCATTTTATGAGAGTGAGTCATAGCCATCCGTTTACACGGTTGTTTCCATGGTTACCACACCACTAAACCCCCCTCTCCCGAGACAAGGATCAAGCCTTTTTGTATATGTGTGCAAAGGAATGTGATACGTAAGACAATTATTTGTGTGTTTTCTTGTGCAGTGTTTTATTTTGGTGGTTAATATTAAAGTAAAAGAGATTTTTGTCATGTCTGTGATCATGTTTTGTTTAAGTTATGTCCTGTTTGGTTGTTTAAGACTCTTAGTTCATGTTTACGCTCCCTTGTTTGGTCACCATGGTTACCCATTAGCTTCACCTATTGCACATTTTGATTCACGCACCTGTCACTAATCATGTCACTGTTATTTAAGCCTGTCTTTTTCTGTTGGTCGTCCTGGCGACATTGCTTCTGTTACCCTTGTCAATCATGCTATTCTTCCATGCCATTGTTCCATGCTTGTTCCAAGTAAGTTTTGTTTATTCATGTCACGTTTAGCAGTTCTTTTGTTTCATGTCCTTAGTCTTCGTTAAGTGTAAGTTTTTGTTCATAGCCAAGTTTTATCTCCGCCTTGTGCGCGCTTTTTGTTCACTCTTTTTATAGTCGGAATAAATATGTATTTACCTTCACGCCATGTCCACTCCAACTTCTCTTGCATCTCGGGACAACAAACCCCCCATAGTCCACGTCGTGACAATTTTTGACTGATAAAGTGTATTATGAGCAACGTTTTTTTGGCCATTTTTGGTTAGTGGTAGAAACTCAAGACGACATTTGACAACGATGCTAAAATCTAATTCTAAAGTCCATCCATCTATCTATAGCCATCTAACTAGGATAGGATAGGATGGACTTTAACAAAGCCACAATGGAGAAATTACGTGGTTGCAGTTCAGATTAAAAAAGTCCATCAAAAATAAGTTAAAAAACACAAATGACATAAAACATATTGAAAAGAACAGAGCTGATGCAACCAGTTGCCACTTCAGCTGCGCCATTTTTACATACAGCTACAAATGTAAAATGCAACGAAAAAACAAAAATGAGCAATAAATGACACATAATGTGCACAGGCGACTGCACCATGCATTAACAAAAAACTAAAGAAAAACACCATCTCAACACCACACCACCGGCAGAGACAAGAACAGACTAAGTGACTATGTCTAACTACTAGCTAGCTTAGATTAGACAGGTTACTTGTTAGCTTGACGGAGGTACACTTATATTTGAAATAGTTTATTACATTTTGTTCCCTTCAATCCAGACAGGATTTTTAAAAAGAGGCCTCAACGAACATTATCTGGCATTTCGAGGAGATCTATATGTAAATAGAGTACACTGCAAAAAGTCAGTGTTCAAAAACAAGAAAAACAAGAAAAAAATTTGGGGTATTTTACTTGAACTAAGGAAAATTATCTGCCAGTAGAACAAGAAAATTTTGCTTGTCAAGACTTTCCAAAACAAGTAAAATTAGCTAACCTCAATGAACCCAAAAATACCTTAAAATAAGTATACACACAGTGCACTTTTCTTGATAGAAAAAAAAATATGAGACCTTTTTTCTCAATATGTTGAAAAATACTCTTAAATTAAGTACATGCTGGTGCCATTATCTTGACATTATGATATGTGCTCGGCATTACATTTCTTGAAACCAGCAAACTTACACTAAAAACTAGTTTATTGTTCTTAATGGAAAGGCAACAAGGCAACCGTTTGTTACTCTCGGGGTCTCCTAGCCGCTCAGGCAAATTATATTGTCTAAAAATGCATTTTCCCATCGATAACGTGACATCATTGCGCTCGCGCCGCAGCAAGTGCGCGCTCTTTCAGTCAATTAGTGCGCAAGGAATATGTATATATATATATATACACTACCGTTCAAACGTTTGGGGTCACCCAAACAATTCTGTGGAATAGCCTTCATTTCTAAGAACAAGAATAGACTGTCGAGTTTCAGATGAAAGTTCTCTTTTTCTGGCCATTTTGAGCGTTTAATTGACCCCACAAATGTGATGCTCCAGAAACTCAATCTGCTGAAAGGAAGGTCAGTTTTGTAGCTTCTGTAACGAGCTAAACTGTTTTCAGATGTGTGAACATGATTGCACAAGGGTTTTCTAATCATCAATTAGCCTTCTGAGCCAATGAGCAAACACATTGTACCATTAGAACACTGGAGTGATAGTTGATGGAAATGGGCCTCTAAACACCTGTGTAGATATTGCACCAAAAACCAGACATTTGCAGCTAGAATAGTCATTTACCACATTAGCAATGTATAGAGTGTATTTCTTTAAAGTTAAGACTAGTTTAAAGTTATCTTCATTGAAAAGTACAGTGCTTTTCCTTCAAAAATAAGGACATTTCAATGTGACCCCAAACTTTTGAACTGTAGTGTATATATATGTATATATATATATATATATATATATATATATATATATATATATATATATATATATATATATATATATATATATATATATACACAGCCCGGCCCCCAGCCAAGTTTGTTTTTATTGTAATTTTGAAGAATTTACCTGAATGTGCATGAACTATTTCTGTTCAAAATAGTTTGAAACGTCACATGTTCAATGTTTAAATATTAACTGTCAGTTTACTGTACTGTGCCAACTGTACTACTATATGAGTACACATTTTCTCTTCATTTCATTGTTTTAATTATGAGACACAATTGTGTCAAAATCATGATTTTTTTGTTCATGCTTGAAATAAGAAATTATTACTTTGAAAAAGCAGTTCTATACTTGTGAGTGTTGATGACACAGCTTTGCAACAGTTGATATTCTAGTTTCAAGCATGTTTTACGACATTTAGGTCATAAAATCTCAGCAACAAGCTGTAATATCTTACTGAGATAATTTAGGACCCAAACCCTTAAAACAAGTAAAAGACTCTAACATACAATCTGCTTAGTGAGAAGAATTATCTTATCAGACAGAAAATAAGCAAATATCACCCTTATTTGGGACATTTAATCTTACTTAGATTTCAGTTTTTGCAGTGTACAGCTTGGTCTGTTTACAGGAGCAATCTGGCAGCCATCTTGTCTTGTGACTAAAACGACAACGATGCTAATCAATCAGTCCGTCCGTCCATCAGTCAATCTGGGCAGCTCACATTAGGTAGGTTAGATGGGAACTGCACTTTTTTTTATGTAAGACAAGCACATGTTTGGTTTTCTTTTTTGAATGCGTTCTAACTTGATAGGAGTCGTTCTAAAAAGCACTCTAAAAACATCTGAAAGCCTCCATCAACGTTTTATATACACACTAAAGTATATATGTAATGTAGTACTAAGCACATTCATAATAACTTGTAATATTTACGTATTTTGCTAATTTTAGGCATTAGGCGGTGTATTCATTTCACAAACGGATCAAAACGTTCGCTTTTCCCTTCGACAACAACATTACTAATCATGGCAGACTTCATGAGTGACAACAAAAACTACTTTGGGACATTTGAACATTCAAAACCTTTAATTTTTGAGCCTTGAGAATTCAGAGGATGATCTTGAAGTTTTAGAGGCTCTAGTTCTTGCCTGTCTTTAGGAGTTTTTCCTTGCCCGGATGTTGTTGTGGTTTGCGAAGCCCTTTGAGGCACTTGTGATTAAGGGCTATACCAGGGATCGGCAACCCAAAACGTTGAAAGAGCCATATTGGATCAAAAATACAAAAAACAAATCTGTCTGGAGCCGCAAAAAATGAAAAGCCGTATATAAGTGTTAAAATGAAGGCAATACATGATGTAAGTGTCCATATTAGCTATAATAGCCTACTATCAAAATGACTATGTGTCGCAGGCTGAAGCAAATCTTTGTTGACAGAAATGTTGAAATGTAATATTTATTCTACACATTTTTACAACATTAGAAACCATTAGTAAATCAGATGCTACTCAGAAGGTGAGATAACTCATGGAAATGACTGGCTTTTAATGACCAAATATAGATGTGGGTGTCCAAGTTAAAGGAAATGTCTTCTTTTAATAGATTTATTACAATCTTTGTAAGCTGGGTAATGTTTCCTGTGGTCTGGAACAACATGGCACACAAACAACTTTTAGAAATGCAGCCAATATTACATACAGATAATGTCATGAGACATGCAAACCTAAATTATATACAAAGAGGATCAAAGTAAAGGTAATTAAATTACCTCAAATATACCGACACATGAGGCATAATGATGCAATATGTACATACAGCTAGCCTAAATAGCCTGATTAACACTCCAACAAGTCGATAACATCAACAAAGCGCACTTTTGTGCATTCACGCACAGCATGAAACTTTTGGTGGACAAAATGAGACAAAGACGAAGTGGAAGATTTTACATGTAAACAAACTCTTGCGTCACAGTCCACACTATGGTGAGTTCAAGAACCGCCGAAATTAGTAGGACAAAACGATGTATGTTCACCAAATACTCATATCAAACATATTAAACAGTGGGCTTTCTAACAATTGGGAAGGTTTGTGTCATGTTTGTCCTCAAACAAAAACAAATATTTTCCCCCCATGTTTTTCCATTTTCAATCCTTTTTTAAAAATGCTCCAGGGAGCCACTAGGGTGGCGCTCAAGAGCCGCAAGTTGCTGACCCCTGGGCTATACAAACAAACTGTGATTGATTGATTGATAGAAACTGTGTGCTAAACAGATCCAGCTTTAGTGAAACACTGAGCATCCTGTATCAGTATTGCTAAGTGCTAAACAAGATATACAAACTACGAACATAGTACAATTTAATGTACAATGTCTGCTCTCACTGGGATGCCGACTGATGCACATAAAGGGTTGAAAAACGGTTTGATTGATTGATTGAAACTTGTATTAGTAGATTGCACAGTACAATTGACCACTAAATGGTAACATCCGAATACGTTTTTCAACTTGTTTAAGCCGGGGTCCACGTTAATCAATTCATGGTGCGGAAAACGAGCCTCTTTTTGTGTCTTTCTCACCATCTCCGAGTCCAAGTTAGTTGTCAAAGTTGACCAACTTCTCGGTTTATGTCCACAACCTTCTACTAGCCAGGTGAGAAGCATGATTTTTAATCTAGAATAAAGGTCTACCAACTCCGAGGCGATGCAGCAGCTCAGTATGTCAATATAGCAGCATAAGCTAGTTAGCTCTCTGTGATCACGGCGCCGCTAAAAATAGTTTGTCTGCGTTAGTGCTTATAATAACAATATTACTAACACTTGGTTAATAATCAGGTCACGACATGTAAATGGAGTATTGTTGGCGGTTTTTGGATGTTTATGAGTGCAAGAGTGTATACTGCCATTAGCTGCATTGTTAGCCACCTCATACACTGCAAAAAGTCAGTGTTCAAAAACAAGAAAAAAAAAATCAGAAATAAGGGGTATTTCATTTTAACTAAGCAAAATTATCTGCCAATAAGAACAAGAAAATTCGGTTTGTCAAGACTTTCCAAAACAAGTCAAATTAGCTAACCTCAATGAACCCAAAAATACCTTAAAATAAGTATATTCTCACTAATAACAAGTGCACTTTTCTTGGTAGAAAAAAAATGAGACCTTTTTGCTCAATATGTTGAAAAATATTCTTAAATTAATTAAATGCTAGTGCCATTATCTTGACATAATGATATGCGCTTGGCATCTTGATTTGTTTTTTCATGCTTGAAGTAAGAAATTATTACTTTAAAAAAGTAGTTTTATACCTGTGAGTGTTGATGACACAGCTTTGCAACAGTTGATATTCTAGTTTCAAGCATGTTTTACTCAATATAGGTCATACAATCTCAGCTACAAGCTGTAATATCTTACTGAGATAATTTAGGACCAAAACCCTTAAAACAAATAATACTCTCTAACATAAAATCTTATCAGACAGAAAATAAGCAAATATCACCCTTATTTGAGATATTTAATCTTACTTAGATTTCAGTTTTTGCAGTGTACTTCCATACTTCAAAAAGAAAAATGTGTTCTTATCTTACATAATGATTGTAAATGATCCCCCAAAAATAGCAGTTGCCCTTTAACTAGCTAGCTACACTTAACAAGCATTTTTTACACGAGGTTGTAGTTTGTTTACAAGACAGAACAATCTGGCGGCCATTTTGTATTAATCTATTCTACACTATGAAACAAGGATACATTTCGTGCTCTAAGCCAGCAGAAGCCAGGATATTTTATGTAAAAATTCCCAAAATATCTCATTAGTATTATGATATATTTGTGGAGCCGCACTGTTTGACCTTTTCACAACAACCATCCTCTCTGGCAGTGGAGGCCGTGGTGGAGTTCGACTATGAGGCCCAGCAGGACGACGAGTTGAGCCTGAACGTGGGCGACGTCGTCGTGAACATACGGCGAGACGACGGAGGATGGTGGGAGGGCGAGCTGGGCGGCCGGCGGGGGCTGTTCCCCGACAACTTTGTGCGGGTGAGTATACGCTTCGCTCAAGTCGCCTCGAAGGTGACGACGTGTGTGTTTGCGTGTGTGCGGGGAGAAGAGGGAAGTGCGTCGTCGACAGGAAGTGCGGCGGCCTGTGACGCAATGATCTTCGCATTTTGAGTGTTCCAGTTGCTGCCGTCACACTATCAACAGCCATGTGTGTGTGTGTGTGTGTGTGTGTGTGTGTGTGTGTGTGTGTGCGTGTGTGCGTGTGTGTGCGTGTGTGTCTGTGTGTGTGAGACTACTGACTAGTTTGTCACAAGACTGCAGTTATAGGAATGTCTGTTTAGAGGGAGAGGGGGATGTCCACAATCAGGTCACAAGGGCCACAGGAAGTGATGCAATCCACAGCAGATAATTTGTTGACTAACACCGACATGCGGTAAAGTATAAAGTCGGCACTTTGAGTCAAAACGACGTACATACAGTCGTGGTTAAACGTTGACATACACCTGTAAAGAACATAATGTCATGGCTGTCTTGAGTTTCCAATCATTTCTACAACTCTTATTATTTTGTGATAGAGTGATTGGAGCACATACTTGTTGTTCACAAAAAACTTTCATGAAGTTTGGTTCTTTTTTGAATTTATTATGGGTCTACTGAAAATGGCTACATTTTTGTTTCATCTGACCACAGAACTTTCCTCCAGAAGGTCTTATCTTTGTCCATGTGATGTCAGATGAAACAAAAATTGAGCTGTTTGGCCACAATACCCAGCAATATGTTTGGAGGAGAAAAAGTGAGGCCTTTAATCCCAGGAACACCAATTCCTACCGTCAAGCATGGTGGTGGTAGTATTATGCTCTGGGCCTGTTTTGCTGCCAATGGAACTGGTGCTTTACAGAGAGTAAATGGGACAATGAAAAAGGAGGATTACCTCCAAATTATTCAGGACAACCTAAAATCATCAGCCCGGAGGTTGGGTCTTGGGCGCAGTTGGGTGTTCCAACAGGACAATGACCCCAAACACACGTCAAAAGTGGTAAAGGAATGGCTAAATCAGGCTAGAATTAAGGTTTTAGAATGGCCTTCCCAAAGTCCTGACTTAAACATGTGGACAATGCTGAAGAAACAAGTCCATGTCAGAAAACCAACAAATTTAGCTGAACTGCACCAATTTTGTCAAGAGGAGTGGTCAAAAATTCAACCAGAAGTTTGTGGATGGCTACCAAAAGCGCCTTATTGCAGTGAAACTTGCCAAGGGACATGTAACCAAATATTAACATTGCTGTACGTATACTTTTGACCCAGCAGATTTGGTCACATTTTCAGTAGACCCATAATAAATTCATAAAAGAACCAAACTTCATGAATGTTTTTTTTGACCAACTAGTATGTGCTCCAATCACTCTATCACAAAAAAATAAGAGTTGTAGAATTTATTGGAAACTCAAGACAGCCATGACATTATGTTCTTTACAAGTGGATGTGAACTTTTGACCACGACTGTACATCTAATTGTAGTATTTGTACATTGCAAGACAGTAGTGTTGTGCCGATACCAATATTTTGGTACCGGCACCAAAATGTATTTTGATACTTTTCTAAATAAAAGGGACCATAAAAACGGCATTATTGGCTTTATTTTAACAAAAACATTCTTATAATACTTTAAACATACGTTTCTTATTGCGATCAAAGAACAATTTTGGCATTAAATAACATAGTGAACACACTAAAAAAACATCACTTTTAGTAGTAAGTAATCAAACAAAGTCTCCTAATTTGGCTGCTGACGTGTGCAGTAACATATTGTGTCATTTCTCATTCTATTATTATGTAGAAAATGGATTATTAATGTATTTTTTCATTGTACATATGGTTTTGTACACCAAAATTAATCTATCCATTACACTTCTTCTTATTCTCCAGATTTTGGCGCTCTCTACCTTCCACATTTTTCACACAATTCAATCCGTTCCAACTTCAAACTGTTCAGCCAATTCGGGACTTGCGGGCTTTCCCTTGACAAATTCCAAAAATGTGCAGATTTCCCAGAATTCCAGGGTTTCCGGGACATTTTTCCCATTCAAAATGAATTGGCCATTTTTCAAACTTCCACCATTTTCATATTTTTCAACCGATTCAAACCATTCCACCTTCAACATATTTCACTCATCCTGGACATTCAAACTATTATTTTTCCAAGTTTAAAAAATGTCCAGGAATTCCCAGAATTCCCCTTTTTTCAAACCCTTTTTGACACTTTTTTTTTCAGGAGACTACTCCTTCCACATTTTTCCTCCCACTTTAACCGTTCTACCGTCCAAACATTCCTCTTAATCAGTACAAAAAACAAAGTTATTTTTCAACCTGGAAAAATTCCCGGTTTTCCCGAAATTCCAGGATTTCCCTTATACCATTTCTCAATTAAAAATTTTACTACTTCAACATTTCTCGACCAATTTGAACATTTTCAACACCAACCATTTTAACTCATTCAGAACATTCAAGTCTTTTAACATTTTCCAAAAAAATCCAGCTTTTCCCAAAATTCACAAATTTTCCTGAAATTCCCATTGAAATGAATGGGACATTTTTCCATGTTCCACAATTCCCACATTTTTCATCTGATTCAAACGGCTTCAACTTCAAAATATTCAGCCTGTTTGGGAATTGTGTGCTACTTCAACAATTCTAAAAAAATTCCAGGATTTCAGTTCAAATTCAGCATTGGAGCATTCGCACGCAATTCCTTCAAGAATTGCCTCATCTAGTTTACTGTTAATATCTGCTTACTTTCGGTTTTAACATGTTCTTTCTACAGTTCTGTTAAAATGTAATAATCACTTATTCTTCTGTTGTTTGTAAGTTTTGGGTGATACCACAAATGTGGGTATCGATCAGATACCAAGTAGTTACTGGGTCATACAGTGGTCATATTTACAATCCCCATTTGTCTAGGGACGTATTTCCTGAATTTATAGACCTAATAGAAATTAAAAAAAAGGACTTGGTGGTGATAAAAAAAAAATGTCTCGATGTAATCATAGTTTTGCCTAGATACGGCACTTATACTTCATATCGTTACAATTGATATCTGTGTAGACCCACTCTTTTGTTTACATTCAGGAGCGCTAGCTTGCTGTTGGCGTTTAGCTATTGTATCCTCCTAAGGTGTGTAGTGAAGCATGTTTAGCTATTCCTCTTTATTAAGCGATGATATTAGTAAGAAAGGTAGTTTATTTGTCGCCATGGAGGCGAGGATTAGTGATTTAGAAAGTAGCTAATACACTATGGAGAGGCGTGAGCCGCTACGCATGCTATGTTTAAAAGCACCGCGGTTCACTGTTAAGAGCTCCACCTTTGTCGTAGGTATAACGCCAAAATACGTCCATTCTCCAACTTCTGTCTTCACCCTGTTTTTGCTCCCAAGTGCTGTGTTGACTAACATGCTTGTATGCTAGCATTGTTACTGCGGTGCACATGTTGAGGAAAAAAAAATAAGTACTGGTATTTTTTTAAAAGCACCATTGTACTGTTTTTAATTCATTAGTACTGTGGTATTTTATCGGTACTGCTTGGTACTGATTATTAGCGTTATACCGTACAACAGGGGTCACCAACGCGGTGCCCGCGGGCACCAGGTAGCCCGTAAGGACCAGATGAGTAGCCCGCTGGCCTGTTCTAAAAATAGCTCAAATAGCAGCACTTACCAGTGAGCTGCCTCTATTTTTTAAATTGTATTTATTTACTAGCAAGCTGGTCTCACTTTGCTCGACATTTTTAATTCTAAGAGAGACAAAATTCAAATAGAATTTGAAAATCCAAGAAAATATTTTAAAGACTTGGTCTTCACTTGTTTAAATAAATTCATTAATTTTTTTACTTTGCTTCTTATAACTTTCCGAAAGACAATTTTAGAGAAAAAATACAACCTTAAAAATGATTTTAGGATTTTTAAACACATATACCTTTTTACCTTTTAAATTCCTTCCTCTTCTTTCCTGACAATTTAAATCAATGTTCAAGTAAATGTATTTTTTTTTATTGTAAAGAATAATAAATACATTTTAATTTAATTCTTCATTTTAGCTTCTGTTTTTTCGACGAAGAATATTTGTGAAATATTTCTTCAAACTTATTATGATTAAAATTCCAAAAAATTATTCTGGCAAATCTAGAAAATCCGTAGAATCAAATTGAAATCTTATTTCAAAGTCTTTTGAATTTCTTTTAAAATGTTTGTTCTGGAAAATCTAGAAGAAATAATGATTTGTCTTTGTTAGAAATATAGCTTGGTCCAATTTGTTTTATATTCTAACAAAGTGCAGATTGGATTTTAACCTATTTAAAACATGTCATCAAAATTCTAAAAATTAATCTTAATCAGGAAAAATTACTAATGATGTTCCATGAATTCTTTTTTAATTTTTTTTAAAAAGATTCGAATTAGCTAGTTTTTGTCTTCTTTTTTTCGGTTGAATTTTGAATTTTAAAGAGTCAAAATTGGAGATAAACTATGTTTCAAAATGTAATTGTCATTTTTTTCGTGTTTTCTCCTCTTTTAAACCGTTCAATTAAGTGTAAATATCATTAATTATTAATAATAACATAGAGTTAAAGGTAAATTGAGCAAATTGGCTATTTCTGGCAATTTATTGAAGTGTGTATCAAACTGGTAGCCCTTCGCATTAATCAGTACCCAAGAAGTAGCTCTTGGTTTCAAAAAGGTTGGTGACCCCTGCCGTACAACCATGAAAGACAGCGTGACTGCTTTGCTTGTTGGTGCTGCAGACCATGTGACTGATCTGAACTACATTAGCATGGCGGCAAATGAGACTCACATGGCTGCCTCGTCGCGCGGCCGTGGTCGACTTCCTGTTGTCACGACTCTGCGTGGAGGACACAAACGACTGCATTGAGCTGCATTCACGTCAGTGTTGTCCACCTGGTTTAGGTGCAGGGAAAACAAGTCAGAGGTGAAGGGAAATTGCGGTTAAAAGGGCCTTGGTCTTTGCACACGCACACACACACACACAACAGCATGCAGATGTTTCCTGTTCAGTTATGACGGATTGTGTTGTCTTCCTTATTTCTTCTGCCTTTCCTTTAAGTCACTCATGTCTCCATTTCCCCACTGTAGTTAGTCTCTACACTTAAAGCTCATCATTTCTTCTTGAAAGCCCTCCTAAAAGTTACCAGATGTATTATATATATATATATATTTATATATATAAATATAAATTCCATCAGACATCATAAATCCATCACACGTGTCCCTGACTACTCGTAAAAGCAAAGGAAGCTGGAATCTAACAAACGGCCGCTGCGGGTCTTTGCGTGGGCTCACATGTGGACTCCAAGCATTTTTTTCCCCAATGCTCATTGTGTGTTCAAGAGGTTTTCTGAATGGACGCGTGTGTGTGCGTATGTATGTGTGTGTGCGTGTGTGCGTGTGTGAAGGCATGCAGAGTCAATGAATGCCGCACTTCCTGCTTGGCAAACACTGCACTCACTTCTTTGGCAGACCAAAAAATAATTAGCATTGAGACATTTAAAAAAAAAATTGATACATATTGCATTTCTGCTGTAATTAGTGTAGTCATAGTTTTAAAATGTTATCTTTTCAAATGTTTTATTCATGGGGGATAAAGTTTCACTTTACAGGAAATAGAATAACAAAAAAGGCAGATTATTGGCGTTACATTTTGCTGTCTATGCTGAATTAGTTTTATTTTCTCTCATTATTATTTTATTATAATTGTTATATTATATTATTATTAAATATTTCTGAGAGTAATGCTGTTTTTGGTGACTTTTAAATTTCCTGACTTTGACAAAAATGACAAATGTTGCTGTTTTATTCATTTAAAAGAGACCTGCTGTTGTGTATTCAGGCTCTGCATAAGTCCCATCCCCATATAACATATTACCCTCAAAAATATGGCTTTATCGCAGGTTGTACTGTATTTTTACATGATTAGCAGACTTCCCTTGGTATTAAATTAATATGCAGACTTAAAGCACTGCGATCGCAGATTAGGTGTAGAAACTAATAATAAAAAACAAATTACGTTAGTGTAGTGATTTTGGTATCAAATCCGTCCATCTATCCATCTCAGGGTCGCGGTGGTGGCCGGAGCCTATTTAATTACATTACACATATATTTAATATCTATATACAGTAGGAAGGGGATTCATATGGCCCCGTTCGGCACGGTTTACCTGACACATAAAATGTGACGACAGTAGAGTGTTGAAAATGTGTTTTGTGGCAATTCCAACTTTGACCACAGAGTCGGTTGCTACGTACAGAAGCACTTTCCATCATTTTCAGCAAACTGCATTGCAAAATGATTAACCCCCTACCTTCCTCTCACGCAAGATCTAGCAAGGAAGGTCCCCCTTCCCTACTGTATGTACACCAATTTCAGATACATACACACACACATATATATATATATATATATATATATATATATATATATATATATATATATATATATATATATATATATATATATATATATATATATGTATGTATGTATGTATGTATGTATGTATGTATGTATGTATGTATGTATGTATGTATGTATGTATGTATGTATATAAATAAATAAAAATATATATACAAACATAGTATATATATATATATATATATATATATATATATATATATATATATATATATATATATATATACAAACATACTATATATATATATATATATATATATATATATATATATATATATATATATATATATATATAGTATACGTATATATTTTGTGAATGTATGTATATAGTATACGTATATATTTTGTGAATGTATGTATATACAGTCGCAATCAAAAGTTTACATACACTTGTAAAGAACATAATGTCTTTAGTTTCCAATAATTTCTACAACTCTTATTTTTTTGTGACGGAGTGATTGGAGCACATACTTGTTGGTCACAAAAAACATTCATGAAGTTTGGTTCTTTTATGAATTTATTATTGGTCTATTAAAAATGTGACCAAATCTGCTGGGTCAAAAGTATACATACAGCAATGTTAATATTTGCTTACATGTCCCTTGGCAAGTTTCACTGCAATAAGGCGCTTTTGGTAGCCATCCACAAGCTTCTGGTTGAATTTTTGACCACTCCTCTTGACACAATTGGTGCAGTTCAGCTAAATTTGTTGGTTCTCTGACATGGATTTGTTTCTTCAGCATTGTCCACACGTTTAAGTCAGGACTTTGGGAAGGTCATTCTAAAACCTTAATTCTAGCCTGATTTAGCCATTCCTTTACCACTTTTGACGTGTGTTTGGGGTCATTGTCCCGTTGGAACACCCAACTGCGCCCAAGACCCAACCTCTGGGCTGATGATTTTAAGTTTTCCTTAAGAATTTGGAGGTAATCCTCCTTTTTCATTGTCCCATTTAAAGCACCAGTTCCATTGGCAGCAAAACAGGCCCAGAGCATAATACTACGACCACCATGCTTGACGGTAGGGATGGTGTTCCTGGGATTAAAGGCCTCACCTTTTCTCCTCCAAACATATTGCTGGGTATTGTGGCTAAACAGCTAAATTTTTGTTTCATGCCTACCGTCAAGCTTGGTGATGGTAGTATTATGCAAATGCATCCTCCGCTGTTGCCTTTTTTAATACAAAGTAGCGTATAGTTTAGTTTAGCTGCTGCCCACTGCTCCCCTCACCTCCCAGGGGGTGATCAAGGGGATGGGTCGAATGCAGAGGACAAATTTCACCACAACTAGTGTGTGTGTGACAATCATTGGTACTTTACTTTAACTTTAACTTAACTTTAATCTCTCAGTAGAGTCGCTATGGAAGTGCTAAAAACTACAACAAAGATGGCGGGCAGAAGACGCAGTCAAAGTGGAGGCACGTAAATAAATCCGCCCACAAAACGGCGCATCTTGAAGAGACTTGAAGATGGTCTGTAAAACATAATCTATGCAAAAATGTTGACCAAAGAACCATCATTACATGTTATGTAGACCGCAAGGAAGTGTTTTAAATGTAGAAAAAAATCATAATATGACCCTTTTTTAACGAGTCTCTTCTTACATTTTCTGCAATTTCTCTTATTTTGCAGTGTGTGTATGATGGAGGTGTACAATTTAGTCTTCTAACATTTTCCTTAACTGATATACCAAGCGGGGTTGTTGTCTAGGAAACATTTCGTTTAGCTTGGTGTTTGTCTCTCATTAGGGCTCCTATGCTGCTACACGAGGCCATATGCGAGTCTGTGTGTGTGTGAGGCTGGGATGCTGTGAGTCAGGCCACCCTATGTCTGCTTCACTGGGCTGTCTGCGCCACAGGCCAAGGCTTATGAAACAACGTCGCGGTGAACATGGTGGGGGGACATGTGACTCGTCATGTCCACTTTCTCCAGTTGCCCCATTCCCTCCTTCTTCTGCATGCATTTACGCCCATATTTTGTAGTCCTGTCTCCTTCTTTGTTCATCTCGATGCATCTGGTGACGCTTGCTGGCTTTGGGTTGCATGCAGGCCAGGGCCTATGAAAGCTGCCTTTCCTGCCAACCACCGCTAGAGGGCGACATCATAACAGCAAATAAGGCTGCAGTGTCCCTGATTGAACTGGTTCCCCCCAATAAATGACTGCTATCTCACTTCTAATCCAGGGTTGTCCAAACTTTTTGACTTGGGGGCTGCATTGGGCTAAAAAAATTTGGTCGAGGACCGAAAGCCATATGCATGTAAAGTAACTATATATATATAGCCTATACATACAGTCAGTCGTATGTCCTGTTGGAACACCCAACTGCGCCCAAGACCCAACCTACGGGCTGATGATTTTAGGTTGTCCTGAAGAATTTGGAGGTAAAACAGCTACATTTTTGTTTCATCTGACCACAGAACTTTCCTCCAGAAGGTTTTATCTTTATCCATGTGATGTCAGATGAAACAAAAATGGAGCTGTTTGGCCACAATACCCAGCAATATGTTTGGAGGAGAAAAGGTGAGGCCTCTAATCCCAGGAACACCATACCTACCGTCAAGCATGGTGGTGGTAGTATTATGCTCTGGGCCTGTTTTGCTGCCAATGGAACTGGTGCTTTACAGAGAGTAAATGGGACAATGAAAAAGGAGGATTACCTCCAAATTCTTCAGGACAATCTAAAATCATCAGCCCGGATCTTGGGCGCAGTTGGGTGTTCCAACAGGACAATGACCCCAAACACATGTCAAAAGTGGTAAAGGAATGGCTAAATCAGGCTTAGAATGGCCTTCCCAAAGTCCTGACTTAAAGGTGTGGACAATGCTGAAGAAACAAGTCCATATCAGAAAACCAACAAATTTAGCTGAACTGCACCAATTTTGTCAAGAGGAGTGGTCAAAAATTCAACCAGAAGCTTGCCAGAAGCTTGCGGATGGCTACCAAAAGTGCCTTATTGCAGTGAAACTTGCCAAGGGACATGTAATCAAATATTAACATTGCTGTATGTATACTTTTGACCCAGCAGATTTGGTCACATTTTCAGTAGAACCATTATAAATTCATAAAGGAACCAAATTTCATGAATGTTTTTTGTGACCAACAAGTATGTGCTCCAATCACTCTATCACAAAAAAAAAACAGTTGTAGAAATTATTGGAAACTCAAGACAGCCATGACATTATGTTCTTTACAAGTGTATGTAAACTTTTGACCACGACTGTACATCTAATTATGGTATTTGTACATTGCAAGACAGTAGTGTTGTCCCGATACCAATATTTTGGTACAGGCACCAAAATGTATTTCGATACGTTTTCAAATAAAAGGGACTATAAAAACGGCATTATTGGCTTTATTTTAACAAAAACATTCTTATAATACCTGTAGAAATCATTGGAAACTCAAGACAGCCATGACATTGTGTTCTTTACAAGTGTATGTAAACTTTTGACCACTACTGTATATACGGTATGTGTTCATAATATAATAATATAATGGACATATAAATTATAAATTTGGATATGAAGAGTATGTGAAAGTTCGACTCCTTCCGTGTTTAGTTCTGTGACAATCTCTTTAATGTTTTGTAATCAATCAGAAATATCAAGCAGCTTAAATGCGCCGAACATTGGAGTGTTTTGCATATCACCCATCATGCACTGTAATGGATTTATGTTTGTGTAATTGTAGATTATCTATAGTGCTGGAACATGTTGTATAGTGTCCACAAAGTTCAATGTGTTATGTGTTATTTTCCCATCATGCAAATCATTGCAAAATGGTTTTAAATGGGTGTAATTTAGATTTGTTTTTTTGGTGAATGGACCTTTTTGTAATATTCACAAAGTTCAGTGAGCAGGTTGTGTTATGTGTGACCATGTGTGTTGACTTTTTGTGTTATTTGGATGTTTTAGTTTTTTTTTTTGCACCATGACTAGGGAAGGTTGTTTGTGTTAGGTCATATTAGGTTGTGCGGTATACCAGTATTAGTATAGTACCGCGATACTAATGAATCATATTCTGTACTATACTGCTTCTAAAAAGTACCGGTCTGCTGCGCCCCGGTCGTCGTCACGTCGTGCAATGCTGGTTTAGGAGCAGACGAGCATGTTCGGCAACGCACAGTCACGGAGTATTTACATACAGACACAGTGTGTAGACAGAAAAGGGAGAACGGACGCATTTTGGCTTAAAAGTTAACGATAAAGGTGAAGTTATAACACTGAAACACCCACCGGAAGAGATGCTTTAAGACGTGGCTGGCTTGCTAGCGGCTAAAGTCCAGCCCCACTCGGCAGTGTTTTAGCTACTTCTAAATCACTAATCCTCGCCTCCATGGCGACAAATAAAGTATGTTTCTTACAAGTATCATCCCTGCAGGACGAGGAATAGCTAAACATGCTTCACTACACACCGTAGCTCACCGGCGTCAAAATGTAAACAAACGCCATTGGTGGATCTACACCTAACATCCACTGTAATGATACCAAGTACAATAGCGTATCTTGTCTACTATGATTACGTCGATATTTTTTGGCATCACAACATATTATTTTGCTTATTTTTTATTTATATTTTGTTTATAGATACAGGATATATGTCCCTGGACACATGAGGACTTTGAATATGACTAATGTATGAGCCTGTAACGACTTGGTATCAGATTGATACCCAAATTTGGGGTATCATCCAAAACTAATGTAAAGTATCAAACAACAGAAGAATAAGTGATTATTACATTTTAACAGAAGTGTAAATAGAACATGTTAAAAGAGAAAGTAAGCAGATATTTAAAGTAAATGAACAAGTAAATTTTGACAAAATAACAGAATGATAAATGATACAATATGTTACTGCATATGTCAGCAGCTAAATTAGGACCCTTTGTTTGCTTACTTACTAATAAAAGACAAGTTGTCTTGTATGTTCACTATTTTATTCAAACGTGCAATAAGAAACATATGTTTCATGTACCGTAAGATATTTTGTTAAAATAAAGTCAATAATGCAATTTTTTTTGGTCCCCTTTATTTAGAAAAGTACCGAAAAGTATTGAAATAATTGTGGTACTGGTACCAAAATATTGGTGTCGGGACAACACTAGGTCATATACGTAAATGCTGCACATTATCACAATACGAGTGTAAGTCAAGGTCATTGAGATGAATTACTTGTCATGTCCACTAACTGCTGACAGAATGGTAGCATTAAAGACAGTCTTTTAAAATGAATGCATTCAGTATGGGGTCAAGATTCCCTATTTTTACCTCATGACATTTCACGGGTCAAATTTAAGACCTCGGTGGGCCGTAGTTTGGACACCCCTGCTCTAACCACTCGTGCTGCGTTCTGTGCTCCTGCAGGAGATAAAGAAGGAGGCCAAGAGGGATGGAGGACAGGCGAGCACGGTCAAATCGGACCTCTCCAACGGCCGGGCAAGTCCTGTGTCCGAGCCCAGCACGAGATCGGGCAAGAAAGGTCCGTCTCCGGGGTCTTCAGCCACCCCCAAACTTCATCATACATGCTGCACATACTAAGCTTTGAAATTACTGTTGACTCCAGGGGAGCAGATCCGTAAGCGGCGGTGCAAAGCGGCGTTCAGCTACGTGCCTCAGCATGAAGACGAGCTGGAACTGAAAATAGGGGACGTCATTGACATCGTAGCGGAGGTACGACCCATTACTTATGACCCATTTGCTATATTGTGATGGTAGAACACCATTCAGCTGTTTCTAATGTTTTGCTTATCTTATGGCTCATTTTAAGGGATTTTAAAATTGTCGGGCACTATCGTATGTTTCCTTTCATACAATACTCCCTAAATCTCAAATTATGCTCAGGGTCAATCTGCATTCTTCTCCTCTTGGCCGCCATTACAAAGTTTCAATGTTGGCTGATGAAAAGTAACCAGTTTTGTCTTCATTTTGCGCACAGGTGGAGGAGGGCTGGTGGGAGGGAGTCCTCGGCGGCAAGAGCGGAATGTTCCCCTCCAACTTCACCAAAGAGATCCTGCTGGACTTGGACGGGCACTCCGGGGACACCTCGCAGGAGGACCTTCACAGCCGCACCAGTGAGTCTCAGCCAATCAGACGTCTCCAGCTGACGCCAACGTGTGATATGATGAATATTGTTTTGGGGTTTAATAATTGAATGTGATTGTGCATGTAGGTAAAAACAGTCCTGGCAGTGAAAGCGATGGAGGGGACAGTCTGAAGTCGGAAACCGGCTCAGTGGAAATCCAGCCCAAAAAGGTAGTCAATGAACATATCAGTCATGGTCCATACAGGCTGTTAAACGCATGCTGGAGCAACAAGGGGGCGCCATAATCCCTAACTGTTGGGACATTTTAGCCAATTAGAGGCGAGTACACAATAATGCAATCTTCTCTAATAATTTTTGAATATCATGTTAACAAACAATACATCAAATAAAACTATCGACGGTGGAACCTCGATGCACAAACCTAATTGGTTCTTGAACGGGCTGGTAAATCAAAAAAATTGTAGAGTGAAGCAAACTACCCCATAAGAAACAATGTAACTATGAATAATGGTTTCCAGCCTTGACAAAAATACATATTTTAGTGAAGTGTTGTGCACTATGAACACAATGTAAAGGTCTATAAAGCACTGTATAATAACAAAACATAACAAGGGGGTGATGGATACACTTTCTCTTTGTAAACAAGCCAAAACATGCTGAACTGTGCTGTATCCGCTGCTCGGCCAACGCGCGCACAAACACAGAAGTCACATCGGTGCCCTCACAAACGTTTAGAAATCACAAAAATCCTTAAGTTTAAAGGCCTACTGAAACCCACTACTACCGACCACGCAGTCTGATAGTTTATATATCAATGATGAAATCTTAACATTGCAACACATGCCAATACGGCCGGGTTAACTTATAAAGTGCAATTTTAAATTTCCCGCTAAACTTCCGGTTGAAAACGTCTATGTATGATGACGTATGCGCGTGACGTCAATCGTTGAAACGGAAGTATTCCGACACATTGTATCCAATACAAAAAGCTCGGTTTTCATCGCAAAATTCCACAGTATTCTGGACATCTGTGTTGGTGAATCTTTAGCAATTTGTTTAATGAACAATGGAGACTGCAAAGAAGAAAGCTTTAGGTGGGATCGGTGTATTAGCGGCTGGCTACAGCAACACAACCAGGAGGACTTTGACTTGGATAGCAGACGCGCTATCCGACGCTAGCCGCCGACCGCATCTATGATCGGGTGAAGTCCTTTGTCGCTCCGTCGATCGCTGGAACGCAGGTGAGCACGGGTGTTGATGAGCAGATGAGGGCTGGCTGGCGTAGGTGGATAGCTAATGTTTTTAGCATAGCTCTGTGAGGTCCCGTTGCTAAGTTAGCTTCAATGGCGTCATTAGCAACAGCATTGTTAAGCTTCGCCAGGCTGGAAAGCATTAACCGTGTATTTACAGTTCCACGGTTTAATAGTATTGTTGATTTTCTGTCTATCCTTCCAGTCAGGGGTTTATTTCTTTTGTTTCTATCTGCAGTTAAGCCCGATGCTATCACGTTAGCTCCGTAGCTAAAGTGCTTCGCCGATGTATTGTCGTGGAGATAAAAGTCACTGTGAATGTCCATTTCGCGTTCTCGACTCTCATTTTCAAGAGGATATAGTATCCGAGGTGGTTTAAAATACAAATCCGTGATCCAAAATAGAAAAAGGAGAGAGTGTGGAATCCAATGAGCCAGCTTGTACCTAAGTTACGGTCAGAGCGAAAAAAGATGCGTCCTGCACTGCACTCTAGTCCTTCACTCTTAACGTTCCTCATCCACGAATCTTTCATCCTGGCTCAAATTAATGGGGTAATTGTCGCTTTCTCGGTCCGAATCGCTCTCGCTGCTGGTGTAAACAATGGGGAAACGTGAGGAGCCCTTCAACCTGTGACGTCACGCTACTTCCGGTACAGGCAAGGCTTTTTTTATCAGCGACCAAAAGTTGCGAACTTTATCGTCGATGTTCTCTACTAAATCCTTTCAGCAAAAATATGGCAATATCGCGAAATGATCAAGTATGACACATAGAATGGATCTGCTATCCCCGTTTAAATAAAAAAATGTCATTTCAGTAGACCTTTAACAACCTTTTTTAAATATTTAAAAAAATAAAATCTACCTGCATTAACATCGTCAGAGGAGCTGAAGAGAAAGCAGCAGAGAAGGAAGGGGGCGGTGTGGCCGTGTGTGTGTGTGTGTACCTTAAAAGACCCGCTGCTGAACGAGAAGTAGTGTCTTTTCCTCCACTGTGAAATAAGTCTGATCCGGCATATTTTTCCAGAAAAATCCGGTCTCATCACAATTAAGACTTGCTGTGGTACGAAGTTTGCTTCTTTGCTTCTATATTACTGTAGTCTTTTTTTATGAACTCTACAGCGATTTAATCCTTTTTTCCACGCTGGCTTGTTGAGTTTTTGGGACTTATATTGAGTTAGCAAAATAAAATAAAAATTTGTCAAAAGGTGAAAAAACACAGAAAAAACGTGAAGCCCTGAGTAGTGACTAGTAGTGTACTGCAATGCGCAGCAAGTGACGTGGAGGGCTACGCCTCCCCAAAAATGCTGCGTTCTGCTTTTTGCCTACAGGCGGAAAACAAAATGAACGAATGAGGTGCTCAAACACAGAGACATAGAGCCAAATGGGCGAACTATCTAAAAGTTTGCACATAGAACGGTTCATAATCGAGGTTTTACTGTATACTAATATAATCTCATCGGATGTCCTTATTTTTTCAAGACTGACAGTAATTTATGGCGCCCCCTATGGATTGTGCTCAAAATGTTTTGGGTATTAAGGATATCCATATGTCATTAATCAGTGACTTCTGTGGGCAATTAGTGAGCTTGCCCCTTTAGTCATGTTTTACAACCGATCTTGCCTCGTTTGTACACACATGCTCGTCAATCCCCTAAAAAGGTGGATACCAAATCTCGCAGCAAATTGGCGAAACACGCCAAAGTTACAATGTGTGAGAGTCAATTTGACTCGTGGGGTTTGGTTACAGCACCACCAGGTGGTGTATTTGTCAGAACTATAACAGCACATGCAACACAGTAGAGGTGCATGTTTGGACACATTGTTAGCCTTTTGAATGCAGCGGGTCAGGAGCAGGAATAGAAGATAAAATTAACAAATTCATGAGAGATGGGTACCTTTCATGTTTGAATCGATACAGTACCAATTCCCGGTACCTGGGAATTTTGGGTACTTTTGTGAATGTACAAATGTTTTGATAAACGTCAATAAAAAAAAACAAACTTTTTTTCTTTTGACACTGAGCTGCGCTGTCCAGTTGGTATCTTGTTTTCTTGCAATTTTGGGTCTCATTTGCAATTACTGTACTGTACTGCATTGCAATATAAAGTAGACTTTGCATGCAGTTGCAATTCTAAGACTTTAGATGGCAGTAGTGTATACACCAGTCAGTGTTTCTTAACCATAAAGCAAGAGGGCCGCCCAAAAATATTTGTTTCTGAGCTGTGGTCTGACTGGGCTGCTGCGGTACTCAGTTGTATTACACTTTTCCACCACTTGTGGCAGTAATGACAATATAAAAAAAAAACCTGAAGAAATCTCGAGCTGAAGTCATAGAGAAGTTTAAGTGCAAAACTTATGACTAAAGTGGTGAAGCTGTATTTTTATTTGCACTTTAATTTCATTGACAGTTTGGTATAGAAACATTAATCATTAATTTAGTTAATTGATTTTAGCATCCTGCTTTGTAATAGTTTTAAATGGGTGTAATTTAGATTTTTTTTATGGTGAATGGACATTTTTTGTAATATCCACAAAGTTCAGTGAGCAGGTTGTGTCATATGTGACCATGTATGTTGACTTTTTGTGTTAGTTTGATTTGTATTTAATTTTTTTTGCACCATGACTAGGGAAGGTTGTTTGCATTAGGTCATATAAGTAAATGCCGCATGTTATTAAAATCAAAGAGTGAGTCAAGGTCATTGAGTTGAATTACTTTTCATGGCCACTAACTGCTGACACAATGGTAGCATTAAAGACAGTCTTTAAAAAAATGTGTCAGTTATTAATGAGTCCCTTTTCATGCAGTATATTTGGTTAGTATTTGTTTTTCTATTCAGCCTGACCCAAGCTAAGATTTATGTGTTGGATACATAATAACATTTGTGATTAACACATGGTTTCATAACATTTGACAAGGTTGTAAACTGCAAGTAGGTTAGATACAATTATTGAACACGATTAAAATCAAGAGTAAGATTACTAATTTACTGTTAATATTTGATTGGGCCATGGGCCCCTCTATAGTGGAAAAGTTGGGCCCAGAAGTCAAAAAGGACACCTGGTATAGACTGTGGTGTGTTGCCTTAGCCAATAAATTTAATGTGCCAGTTTTGTCTCTTGTTGAGCTCTACAAAGTGTTTATAAAATAAGTACTGTACTTATTACACACCAGCCGTAGTTTTGATTACCAAATTTGGAGGTGTTGAAATCGCCATTTAAAATCACTGATGCTAATAATCTTCAGCATGTGCATGTCAAATCTAATGTCAATTAGCATCGAGCTAGTGCATTTCGAAAAAGTGGATCGTTAGTGTACTTCTTCCTTTGTTGGCATGGAAAATTGTAACATTACCTAAAGGCAGTCTGACTGAGTCCGCTCTGAGTGCATGACTGCTTGTTTCCCGGTGGAGTGCTTGAGCCGGACGTGACATCACGTGCAACAAAGGTATCGAAATATGGCACTGTTTGATTTTACGTGAATCGGTACCCAGTAGTACCGACAGACTATAAAAGTACCAAATTTGGTAGCCATCCCTAAAATTCATACAAATAGTACAATACTATCACAAAAAGACGTTGATTATAAAAATAACTGCCTTTGTATGGACAAATTAGGTACTGTTGTGTGGCTTACTTTATAACTCACCCCCCCCCCCCCCCCCTCATGGTCTTCTCGCACAGGTCCGAGGTTTCGGGTTCGGGGACATCTTCAAAGACCAGCCCATCAAGCTTCGCCCTCGCTCCGTGGACGCCGACTCTGAGGGAGACAAGGTAAAAGGACACACCCACAAAACGGCGCCAAAATGTAATGTTATTTTTATGACAGAAACGCAAATATTTGCATACCAAAACTGATCTCAACTTGCATGGACAGTATAGTGCAGGGGTCGCCAACATGTCGACCGTGATCGACCAGTCGATCTTTGGAACCCTACCAGTCAGTCGCGAAAATATTAGAAAAAATAAAAAATATATATATTTATATGACATTAGTGACACCCCCACCCGTAGAGTGACCAACAGGCACGCTATTAACCCCTGAACACGCCCGCACGCCTCGCCTCTCTTAAACCTCACATCCCGCTGCTCTCGACACTATATATACCGTATATATGTATATACACATATATCTACACATATATCTACATATACTTTATGTATATATACCAGTGGCGTGCGGTGAGGTTAATGTCTGGTGAGGCACGACTGCTTCATCACAGTCAAATTTAAAAACATATGAACCTGCAGTGCAGGTGTACCTAATGTTGTGTCCCTGCGGTCGTTCGCGGCTCCTGCAGCGCGAGCATTGTTGTTTTTGCACTTTTTGGCTTCTTGTTAAGTGACTTTTTTTGGGTGGATTCGGTCTTGCACGTGGAGGGTTTGGGTGTGGGCTTTGGTTGGTGTGGCCGCGGTGCTCCCGTCGGGCAGTGCATTCTGCGGCGGAGGTGCTTGGCACCAGGAGGCGGGGTTATGATACGAGCCTCACACAGTGTGTCTCCGCAGCAGATTTATGATCGCTCAGCACTAAAAATACGTTACACACATACAGTTGTTGACAAAATACACTGTACATTATATACCTCAGCTAACTAAACTATGGAAATGTATAATATAATTCATATAGCAATACGGTGTCACTGCACAGCAGGCCAGCAGTTAGCCGAGTCCGCAATCCATGGTGAGGCACAATTGCCTCAACTGGCTGCTGATCACCGCACCGTCTCTTCTCAGTATTTGAACGGCAAATGTGAAAATAAAAATAAAAATAATCTAAAACTGGTGAAGTTAAATGGAAAATAACTTTAGTATAATCACTGGATACATATAACAATTTAATTATTATTTTTTTCTTTTTCTTTTTTTTTTTCTTTCCATGATGGCAGGTGAGGCCCCGCCTCCCCTGCCTCTAGTGACTGCACGCCACTGATATATACATATATATACATACATGTATGTATAAATACATATATATCTAAACATACTGTATAAATGTATATATATACACAGTATGTATATATACATATATATACATATGTATAAATACATATATATCTATACATACTGTATAAATGTATATATAAACACAGTATGTATATATATATATATATACATTATACATACATATATACTGTATGTATACACGTATATATACATATATATACACATATGTATACATATATGTATATATACACATATATACATATACTTATATATACATATATGTATATATGTACATATGCATTTATACTGTATACATATACACATGCATATATACATATATGCATATATACACATATATACACGTATACATATATACACACACACATAAAAATATATACATACATATATACATATACAGTACATATATATATAGCAGAGGTTACTGTGGTTTATCCATTAGAAAGTGCTCAATAACGGGGTATTTTTCGCTCTACACGCTCTGCTCTTCAGGGGATTTCCTGAAGGGTTGTAGGGATGAAATAGCCTCCGTATTTTTTCCTGACCTAACGAATACATACATACAGTATATACATATATATACATATACATACATATATACATACATACCAGTGGCGTGCGGTGAGGTTCATGTCAGGTGAGGCACTGACTTCATCACAGTCAGATTTACAAACATATGAACCCTAAAGAGTATCTTATTCACTATTTAATTGGCAGCAGTTAACGGGTTATGTTTAAAAGCTCATACCAGCATTCTTCCCTGCTTGGCACTCAGCATCAAGGGTTGGAATTGGGGGTTAAATCACCAAAAATTATTCCCAGGCACGGCGCCGCTGCTGCCCACTGCTCCCCTCACCTCCCAGGGAGTGAACAAGGGATGGGTCAAATGCAGGTGTGTGTGTGACAATCATTGGTACTTTAACTTTACACTTACAAACTGTAGCACACAAAAAAACACATTTAATTAAAAAAAAACGTTATTATGGTCTTACCTTTACTTATAAGTGCGGGAGCAGTGGTGTTCGTGTTGGAAGAGTTGTGAATGAATGAAATATTAAATCAGCGCAGCAGTCTGCAGGTGTACCTAATGTTGTGTCCCTGTTCACGGCTCCTCCGGCGCGCCGCGCGAGCATTGTTGTTTTTGCACTTTTTGGCTTCTTGTTAAGTGACTTTTTTTGGGTGGATTCGGTCTTGCACGTGGAGGGTTTGGGTGTGGGCTTTGGTTGGTGTGGCGCTCCCGTCTGGCGGTGCATTCTGCGGCGGAGGTGCTTGGCACCAGGAGGCGGGGTTATGAGACGAGCCTCCAGTTTTATGATCGCTCAGCACAAGAAATACGTTACACACATACAGTTGTTGACAAAATACACTGTACATTATATACCTCAGCTAACTAAACTATGGAAATGTATAATATAATTCATATAGCAATACAGTCTCACTGCACAGCAGGCCAGCAGTTAGCCGAGTCATTGTGCACAATCCATGTTGAGGCACAAATCAGTGACGTGCCTCAACTGGCTGCTGATCACCGCACCGTCTCTTCTCAGTATTTGAACGGCAAATGTGAAAATAAAAATAAAAATAATCTAAAACTGGTGAAGTTAAATGGAAAATAACTTTAGTATAATCACTGGATACATATAACAATTTAATTAATTTTTTTTCTTTTTACTTTTTTTTTTCTTTCCATGATGGCAGGTGAGGCCGTGCCTCCCCTGCCTCTAGTGACTGCACGCCACTGATACATACATATATATATATATATATATATATATATATATATATATATATATATATATATATATATATATATATACATATACACATATACTGTACATACATACATATATACATACATACATATACATACATATATACAAACACACACATATATATACACATACATACATATATATATATATATATACATATACACATATACTGTACATACATACATATATACATACATACATATACATACATATATACAAACACACACATATATATACACATACATACATATATACATACATATATATATACATACATATATACAATAACACACATATATATATATACATATACACATATACATACATACATATATACATACATACATATACATACATATATACAAACACACACATATATATACACATACATATATACATACATATTTATATATATATACATACATATATATAAATATACATATATACATATACAAATACATACATATATAGATAGATAGATATATACATACATATTTATATTTGTGTATACATACCTATTTATATATATGTAAACATACATATACAGTATATACATATATTCATACATATATACTGTATATACACACAGTCTTGCAGTGTCATCATTTTGGTTTTGAGGTAAGGAAGTTTGGCATTGGCTTCCTTCTCATCCTCGTCACTTTTGCAAGACACGGAGAAACGAGGGGGACTTGACATGTAAAGCAGAAGTGAGAGAGTCTGAAAGAGGAGGGCTGACACACACACACACACACACACACACACACACACACACACACACACACACACACACACACACACACACACACACACACACACACACTCACACACTGTCTCCTGCTGCTGGTGCTGATTTAGCAAAGTGTCGTCTGTCTGACTGCGAGCAGAAAGAATGGTAGGACCCTTCTCTTCATATCTCAAAAATATACCGTTCTAGATGTAGTATGACTCTTGTAATGAGTGTCACATGTTTCCTGTGTGGCTTAGTCATGGAAAAAAACAGCTTTGTTTATCAAGAGTCTTTGTTGAAGAAGCAGCTTTTTGTGACCAAAAATAGAAGTGTGAGCTTGTTTGAATCAAGTAAGGAGATCAACTCCACTTTAGCTTAGTTTCCAAATTCCAACTTCAGTTTTTTATTTTATTATGATAGGTCGCTACTGTATGTACATATGCGTTTATAATAATCCTAAATCTGTGTGTGCGGCTGACATTTAAAATATTTAAAAGTGTCATATTTAACATAAAAATGCTAAATATAATGTAGATTTTCAAATAGCATTTATTTTTTGGCAACTAATCTCAAATTAAACTGCTTTCTGCCTGGGCATCTGTATAAGCTTCCGCTAAAAAGTTTATACATATCACTTTCAAATATAATAAAATCATAGCACACCAGTTGTGCCACCTGACATGACAAGCGTCCCAATGAGCATGTGACTTAAAAGAAGCTTTTTAAAAAAAAAAATCAGTATTTGAAAGAAAGCTCAGCCATAATGTTCCGCTATGGTCCTTTTGATGATGCAACATCCTGTCTAAACAAGGAAAGTTTCATGTTTGTGGTTAAGTCACCGCAACGCTTGACGTAAGAAATGAAGGACAAAGTTGTTCAGTTTAAAGAGGCCTACTGAAACCCACTACTACCGACAACGCAGTCTGATAGTTTATATATCAATGATGAAATCTTAACATTGCAACACATGCCAATACGGCCGGGTTAACTTATAAAGTGCAATTTTAAATTTCCCACTAAACTTCCGGTTGAAAACTCCTTTGGAGGATGACGTATGCGCGTGACGTAGCCAGTGAAACAGAGGTATGGCTCCCCCATTGAAGCCAATACAAAATAGCTCTGTTTTCATCTCATTATTCCACAGTATTCTGGACATCTGTGTTGGTGAATCTGTTGCAATTTGTTCATTGCATTATGGAGAAAGAAGCTGAGCAAGCAAAGAAGAAAGTTGTCGGTGCGAAGCGGAGTATTTTGCGAGGGAAGTCAGCAACACAACACAGCCGGTGTTTCATTGTTTACATTCCCGAAAGATGCAGTCAAGATCGAAGAACTCGGACAACAGAGACTCTTACCAGGAGGACTTTGACTTCGATACACAGACGCCTGTAGAGAACTGGGAAAACACAGACTCTTACCAGGATTACTTTGATTTGGATACACAGACGCAGACGCGGTACCGTGCGTACGCAGCTGCGCTTCCAAACATTTGATCGCTTGCCCGTACGTGCGTGTCACGTACGTAACTTTGGTTAAATATATAACCTTTCTGAACCTTGGGTTAGGTGAACAGTCCTTTGGGCTGAGTGATTGTGTGTGTGTTGTGCAGGTGTTTGAATTGTATTGGCGGGTTATATGGACGAGAGCTAGTAGCTCGGAGCTAGGAGCTAGCATAATAAACACCTAGGTGTATTTATGCGGGATTAATTTGTGGCATATTAAATATAAGCCTGGTTGTGTTGTGGCTAATAGAGTATATATATGTCTTGTGTTTATTTACTGTTGTAGTCATTCCCAGCTGAATATCAGGTCACCCCCGGCTCTCACAGCATCTTCCCTATCTGAATCGCTTCCACTCCCCACTAGTCCTTTATTTGCACTTTCCTCATCCACAAATCTTTCATCCTCGCTCAAATTAATGGGGGAATCGTCGCTTTCTCGGTCCGAATCGCTCTCACTTCTGGCCGCCATCACTGTAAACAATAGGGAACTTTGCGGAAATGTTCAACTGACTACGTCACGCTACTTCCAGAAGGGGCAAGGCTTTTTTTTGTCAGATACCAAATGTTGCGATCTTTATCGTTGTTGTTCTCTACTAAATCCTTTCAGCAAAAATATGGCAATATCGCGAAATGATCAAGTATGACACATAGAATAGATCTGCTATCCCCGTTTAAATAAAAACATTTCATTTCAGTAGGCCTTTAAAATGATTTGTACGATTAGGTTTGTCTGAAAGCTTTTAAATATAAAAATATGTCCTATATCATTCAATTACTACAAAAGTACTACAAAAGTCATCATAGTGCGTTCATTTGTACGGACATGGAGTTGAAGCTGCCAAAACACCACAAAATGTATCAAAATGTGTCAGAAGCTGTACAATCCGGATCTGATCCAGATTGCACTCACATTTCTGTCAAATCTCATTTGATCAGGTTGTTATATTTTCTTATGTGGATTACAAGTACATTAAGTTGTGTTGTAAAGCAATGGCTGTATGCCAATTGAGTAACACCCTTGAACAGGTTGCCGTGCTGTTACTGAATGCAGCGTGATAGGAGAGCTGCATGGTCAGTGAGGGGAGGATGTTGTGCAGCCGCTCCCCCCGCTGAGTGTTGAGCTTCCTACCTCCTTTTATTGGTCAGACTTGCGTCTCTCGCTGCTAATGAGGCCACGGCCATTGTCTCCATCCGGGATGCGCAGAGGATGTTGGGGGTTTGAGTCATGCAAAAGCCATGTTGACCCTGCAACAAGTTGTGCGTGACATGTTTAGATGCAGGTAATCTATATGACTTATCACGCAAACTTTGCAGCGGTCACAATGTTTTCATGAGTCAAAGTCAGGAGTGAGAAGTAAAACTAAACTACCGGTAGGTTAAAGTGGCTATTCTTTATAGCTTATGACCTGACATAATATCTACTTGTCTGTCCATAGTTAACAACTATTGAGTTTAAAGCCCTGACCATTATATAAAAAAATAATAATTCCATCAAATTTGTAAGGACAAGACGTGCAAATACACTCCACAGCAGTAGGGGGCAGCATACTACCGGTGAGTTTCAACATACAAGTGATGGAAACTTGAGTCCTTTTACTGAATTGTGTTCTTATAAGTCTGAAGTGAAGTTAAAAGTTAAAGTTAAAGTACCAACGATTGTCACACACACACTAGGTGTGGTGAAATTTGTCCTCTGCATTTGACCCATCCCCTTGTTCACCCCCTGGGAGGTGAGGGGAGCAGTGAGCAGTGATTTTACCCCCAATTCAAACCTTTGATGCTATTTTTATAGTCGTTGGTATGACTCGGCTGGGGTTTGAACTCACGACCTACCGATCTCAGGGCGGACACTCTAACCACAAGGCCACTGAGCAGGTACAACAGGGACAACTTTTTACATACTTCTATTAATAAGCTAATGCTAACTTCTTTAGCATTAATTGAGGCTCTACTGAAGAGAACAGTGTTTGTTTAATGTGTCCCTCCAAAATAAGAGCATCAGCATGTGTGTGGTTAGCAAAATGATGACTGAAACTGGGTGGTTCAAGGTTTGCCTGAACAGAGCTGCATGTGTGTGTTGGGGAACACAACCGAGCCTTGTGACTGTTTTCCTGTGAAAGAGTCTCCTCCCTGCTTCCACAAACATGGAGGGATCCACTCAGCCTCCAAGACAACGAGGCCTTTTAATGACGTGCACACACACACACACACACACACACACACACACACACACTTCATAATTCAGTTAGCTCTTCTTATTTGTGAAACCTGATCTCATCTTTAATTAGCTGTGGGACAACACTACTCACCAGAGAGTAATTAAAGTACTCTTGTTTTCTTTTAAAGATGATTCTGTTGATTGCAAGTGTATGGATGGCTTAGAGGAGGGGTGTCACAAATTACGACCTGCAGGCCAAGTGCGTCCTTCTTAAATTTGGCCCGCCAATAGTCATGAGTCAAATAGGGAATTTTGCCCTAAAGGAGATTGCTTTCCTTTTAAGAGACTGCCTTTGTAGCTGCCATTTTGCCACTATCAAATGGACAATGCGAGTAATTAAAGTAAATTACATTTATTATGCTCAGAATGTAACTATGTGCAGCATTACTCATATGACCTAATACAAACAACCTTCCCTAGTCATGGTGCAAAAAACAACAGCATTCCAACCATCACTAAACACGGCCACACATAAGACACAACCTGCTCACTGGACTTTGTGGATATTATAAAAAAACGTCCATGTGCCATAAAATATTCTAAATTACACCCATTTAAATCCATTACAAAGCATTATGGGAAAATATAGTCTCCACACTTGTTTGCCGAATTTTAGCTGCTTGATATTTCAGATTGATTACAGCATTTTAAAAAATCAGATTAATCAAACTCTAAAGCTGTGATTAATCATGATTAATCACCGTTTTTTATTTGCTTGCATGAAGAAAATACCCCAATTTTTGGGTACAAATGCAATTTAGTAGTCAGAATGTGATACAGGAAGGTTTGTTTAATGTCTGACTGAACTGCAAGTCATTGATTTGCTAACAACTTGGTGAAAATAAATATAGTAAAAATTAAGTGCACATTTTAAAAGTCTTTGCAGTTTGCAATAATCTTGCAAACAAGGTACAGTTACTAATGGATAATGTAGCAAACACACACATAAACAACTTAACATACTGCACCATTTACTCGTCTTTAGTTCAAACCGTTGTTGAAACAAACAAACTTGTTGACCTTTTTCAGATGACAATGCTGATCTCTTTTTTTGGTACAATGCGATCCCGGCTCCTTGTGATTACTTTCAGATGTCCAACGTTCTCCAGGAAGCAAATTAAATTCACATTACTCTGTAGTTGCAAGTTGATGCTTTTTTTCGGTGTAGTACAATTGGTTTACCTTTGCTGTAATTGTGCCTCTCCAAGCTATTGTACGACAGATCAGCTGTGGTGATATGAATGACATCTTCTTACAGGACTTGGTCTTCACGGATGTTAATGTTCTACATGCGGTGGCTGTCCGTTTAACAAAGGCATGTTTAACTTAACTGTGCTACTTTTGTTGACAACATTGTATCAGTAAACTTTGCCAACGTAGCGTTCTCCTCTGCTTCTTGTGGATGTAGCTCCCATTCATGCTAGGACACAAACAAGTCTCCAGTATCCCCAGGAAAAGTCATTAGATTTGTCACTAGTGGCTGTTTACAAAAGAAGTCGCCAAGAGGATTGACAACACTGTCGGCGCCATCCTCGAGTACGTGTTTCGCTTCAAGATGGTATTTTAAACTTGAAGTGCTCAGATTATAAAAACGTTTGTCGCTGCGATACCAACAAGTTACCTTAGTTTTATCCAAAGTTCTGTTTTAAAGTGAAATTTTCCTCCTCGCAATCACAGACAGTGTGACAAACCCGGAAGTGATTCATATTTGATAACGCGATAATTTATTTTTATTAATCACATGCGTTAACGTTGACAGCCTGAATATATATATATATATATATATATATATATATATATATATATATATATATATATATATATATATATATATATATATATATATATATATATATATATATATATATATACAAACCCCGTTTCCATATGAGTTGGGAAATTGTGTTAGATGTAAATATAAACGGAATACAATGGTTTGCAAATAATTTTCAACCCATATTCAGTTGAATATGCTACAAAGACAACATATTTGATGTTCAAACTGATAAACATTTTTTTTTTGCAAATAATCATTAACTTTAGAATTTGATGCCAGCAACACGTGACAAAGAAGTTGGGAAAGGTGGCAATAAATACTGATAAAGTTGAGGAATGCTCATCAAACACTTATTTGGAACATCCCACAGGTGAACAGGCAAATTGGGAACAGGTGGGTGCCATGATTGGGTATAAAAGTAGATTCCATGAAATGCTCAGTCATTCACAAACAAGGATGGGGCGAGGGTCACCACTTTGTCAACAAATGCGTGAGCAAATTGTTGAACAGTTTAAGAAAAACCTTTCTCAACCAGCTATTGCAAGGAATTTAGGGATTTCACCATCTACGGTCCGTAATATCATCAAAGGGTTCAGAGAATCTGGAGAAATCACTGCACGTAAGCAGCTAAGCCTGTGACCTTCGATCCCTCAGGCTGTACTGCATCAACAAGCGACATCAGTGTGTAAAGGATATCACCACATGGGCTCAGGAACACTTCAGAAAACCACTGTCAGTAACTACAGTTGGTCGCTTCATCTGTAAGTGCAATTTAAAACTCTCCTATGCAAGGCAAAAACCGTTTATCAACAACCCCCAGAAACGCCGTCGGCTACGCTGTGCCTGAGCTCATCTAAGATGGACTGATACAAAGTAGAAAAGTGTTCTGTGGTCTGACGAGTCCACATTTCAAATTGTTTTTGGAAACTGTGGACGTCGTGTCCTCTGGCCCAAAGAGGAAAAGAACCATCCGGATTGTTATAGGCGCAAAGTTAAAAAGCCAGCATCTGTGATGGTATGGGGGTGTATTAGTGCCCAAGACATGGGTAACTTACACATCTGTGAAGGCGCCATTAATGCTGAAAGGTACATAAAGGTTTTGGAGCAACATACACTACCGTTCAAAAGTTTGGGGTCACCCAAACAATTTTGTGGAATAGCCTTCATTTCTAAGAACAAGAATAGACTGTCGAATTTCAGATGAAAGTTCTCTTTTTCTGGCCATTTTGAGCGTTTAATTGACCCCACAAATGTGATGCTCCAGAAACTCAATCTGCTCAAAGGAAGGTCAGGTTTGTAGCTTCTGTAACGAGCTAAACTGTTTTCAGATGTGTGAACATGATTGCACAAGGGTTTTCTAATCATCAATTAGCCTTCTGAGCCAATGAGCAAACACATTGTACCATTAGAACACTGGAGTGATAGTTGCTGGAAATGGGCCTCTATACACCTATGTAGATATTGCACCAAAAACCAGACATTTGCAGCTAGAATAGTCATTTACCACATTAGCAATGTATAGAGTGTATATCTTTAAAGTTAAGACTAGTTTAAAGTTATCTTCATTGAAAAGTACAGTGCTTTTCCTTCAAAAATAAGGATATTTCAATGTGACCCCAAACTTTTGAACGGTAGTGTATACTGATGTATTATATTATTATATTTTTATATAATGTATACAATTTTTGTGGGTGCGTCTGGTTATTTTCAGGGGGTCTCGGATCGTAACCCCTATTATTCACTCAGCAGTGCTTCCCAACAAATCTCTGTCACTCTGTAAAATTTCTCACGATCCCCCAAAATGTAACTACTATTTAGAACCTAATAATATTTATTAATTTCTCTGTGTGTGTTCATTCCTGTCACAAACTTCTCCATCTCTTTGCTTCCCTTAGTTCTGTACACAAGCATTCCTGTGTACTTACTACTTCTACTGGTTTATGAGTTTGAACATCAAATATCTTGTCTTTGTAGTTGTCATGTGTTAATCATGTTTTTGTTTGGCCATGTTTTGCTTGGTTTTTGGACTCTCTTTAGTTCCTGGTTGCACTTCCTTGTTTTGTTTGGTTTCCATGGTCACCCATTAGTTTTCACCTGTCATGTCACGCACCTGTTTCACGTTTTGAGTCGCGCACCTGTTGTTAATCATGTCTGGGTTATTTAAGTCTTTCTTTCTGTTCACTCGTTCTGCGTTCATTGTCTTTGTCACACCGGTTCATGTCCCTTGTTGACCAAGTAAGTTTTCATAGTCCATGCTAACTAGCAGCTTATTTTGTGTTTTAGGCACGCTTGCCTTTTTTGTTTATTGTTTGCGTTTGTGATAGTTTGAGTGATTTATATTTAATAAATCCAAGCTCACCTTCACGCTGTCGTCCGAAGCCGTCTTTTGCGTTGAAAGAACAACTGCGGACCCCCTCACGTGACAGAATGAACGCAGCAGACGTTCTTCCGCAGACGAGCCCCGAGGAGGTGATGGAGACGTGCTGGCGAAGATGGAGGCCAGCCAGAAAGGCTTCTTTTCGCCAGCATGGCGGGTCGTTCCCCCAGGATCCTCCTCCGGACAACAAGATCCCCCAACCAGCCCAGTCTTCCTCGCCGCCGCAGGAGACCCGTGCTGATGACGTCATCCCGCCCACTGGTGATGACGTCAGAGACCAAGACTTTTTTTTAGATTCTATTTACGCCCTCTGTCAGCCGCCCACTAAAGACTTTGTTTCTAAAAATAATCCTTTTGAGAAGTTTTTTTCTAAATTTAGATTTTTTCAGACCCAGTCTAAAGTGGGGGTGGTGAATAGAATTTCTGAACAATTTAAAGGGAAGAAGTCTACCCCCCTCCTGACCTCCCTCCACCCACCCCTAGAGAAGATGCCAGACCGCAGGGAGCGCGTCTGGTATCCGCTCCTTGAGGGGGGGGGCTAGGGCCGGGAGCTGTGTTGGTGGGGTGGCTCAGCTGCACCCAACCAAGCAGCAACCTCCATCCCGGCCGCCACCACCAGTCCGTCACCATGCCAAGCCACAGCCCCCAGCTAGGCCACCTGCACCACGTCAAGTTCCACGACGCCAAGCTCCGGTACCAGCTCCACGACGCCAAGCTCCGGTACCTGCACCACGCTGCCAAGCTCCGGTTCCTGCACCACGCTGCCAAGCTCCGGTTCCAGCTCCACGCTGCCAAGCTCCGGTTCCAGCTCCACGCTGCCAAGCTCCGGTTCGGTTCCAGCTCCACGTTGCCAAGCTCCGGTTCCAGCTCCACGACGCCAAGCTCCGGTACCAGCTCCACACCAAGTCCAAGACCAACCATGCCAAGACCAAGTCCAAGACCAACCATGCCAAGACCAACCATGCCAAGACCAACCATGGCCACGCCAAGCTTCGCCGCCCGAAGCGCCACGCCAAGCTTCGCCGCCCGAAGCGCCACGCCAAGCTTCGCCGCCCGACGCGCCACGCCAAGCTTCGCTGCCTGCTTCATCTGCTGCACCCGCACCTCGCCCCCGCCACATGACTATGCCTCGGTGGATTCGGGGCCACTTGGCCTGGCGAGCCACCGCCATGTCCCCCTCCCGCCCTCCCATGACTCTTGATCCTGTTTTTTGTTTTTGGACATCTGGGATCTGTCCTGTGTTAATCATGTTTTTGTTTGGCCATGTTTTGCCTGGTTTTTGGACTCTCTTTAGTTCCTGGTTGCACTTCCTTGTTTTGTTTGGTTTCCATGGTCACCCATTAGTTTTCACCTGTCATGTCACGCACCTGTTTCACGTTTTGAGTCACGCACCTGTTGTTAATCATGTCTGGGTTATTTAAGTCTTTCTTTCTGTTCACTCGTTTTGCGTTCATTGTCTTTGTCACACCGGTTCATGTCCCTTGTTGACCAAGTAAGTTTTCATAGTCCATGTCCTAGCTTCTGCTAACTAGCAGCTTATTTTGTGTTTTAGGCACACTTGCCTTTTTTGTTTATTGTTTGCGTTTGTGATAGTTTGAGTGATTTATGTTTAATAAATCCAAGCTCACCTTCACGCTGTCGTCCGAAGCCGTCTTTTGCGTTGGAAGAACAACCCCGCAGCGAACTGCGACTCCCCCACGTGACAGTAGTGCATTCAATTGAATATGGGTTGAAAAGGATTTGCAAATCATTGTATTCCGTTTATATTTACATCTAACACAAGCGTTCCTGTGTACTTACTACTTCTACTATTAGATTGAGCACTGCTGCCACCTACCTAAAGCCTTTTGTATCATACCAACATGAATACTGGAGTGTAGACAGAAATGATACAAATACCCCCTGCGGCCCCGCTATTAAATAGGGACATATTTTCAGTCAAAAACAACGGTTCCTTGAGGCTAAATCAAAGGACTCCTTGTGTCTCCCAGGTCGTTGAGGGCAAAACGGCGAGTGCAAGTGCCGACAACATGAAGGGTGATTCCGACGGCAGAGGAAAAGGTGATGTTAGCTCACATTTATTAATGATACATTCCAAAACCTGCTGTGTTAACGAACTTGCGGGGAAAACCCGGCATTTAAGATCAAACTACTTCTGAAATTGTTTTTGTTTTTGGCAGTTTTATTGACTGGTTTCTGTGCAATCTATTTTAGGAGCAGAGCTGTGCAAAGTCCTCTTTCCGTACGAGGCGCAGAACGAGGATGAGCTGACAATCAAAGAGGGCGAAATCGTCGCCATAGTCACCAAGGTGATTGATGGATTTGGAGAGTCGGGCTCGTTTTGCGCGTGATTTTGTTTATTTGTTTGTTTGTTAATTGAAATCTCGGACCTACTGTGTCCCACGCAGGACTGTGCTGACACCGGCTGGTGGATGGGGGAGATCGGAGGAAGGCAGGGAGTCTTCCCGGATAACTTTGTCAAGCTGCTGGAAGCCGAGAAAAAGGTGACGTTGTAGCGATGATTTCTGTCCCTGAAGTAGTGTTGTCCAATACCAATATTTTGGTACCGGTACTGTTACCAAAATGTCGATACTTCTAAATAAAGGGGACTGCAAAAGATTGCATTATTGGCTTTATTTTAACAGAAAATCTTAGGTTACATTAAACATATGTTTCTTATTGTAAGTTTGTCCTTAAATAAAATAGTGAACATATAAGACAACTTGTCTCTTATTAGTAAGCAAGCAAACAAAGACTCCTAATTAGTCTGCTGACATATGCAGTAACATATTGTGTCATTTATAATTCTATTATTTTGTCAAAATTAAGGAAAAGTGGTAGAAAATGAATTATTAATCTACTTGTTCATTTACTGTTAATATCTGCTTACTTTCTCTTTTAACATGTTCTATCTACACTTCTGTTAAAATGTAATAATCACTTATTCTTCTGTTGTCTGATACTTTACATTAGTTTTGGATGATATCACAAATTTGGGTATCAATCCGATACCAAGTAGTTACAGGATCATACATTGGTCATATTCAAAGTCCTCATGAGTCCAGGGACATATTTCCTGAGTTTATAAACATAATATAAAGTTTAAAAAAACTGAAAGAAGATGTCGTGTAATATCGACTAGATATGCTACTGTACTTGGTATCATTACAGTGGATGTTAGGTGTAGATCTACCAATGGCGTTTGTTTACATTTTGACGCCGGTGAGCTATGGTGTGTAGTGAAACATGTTCAGCTATTCCTTGTCCTGCAGGGTTGATACTTGTAAGAAACTTACTTTATATGTCACCATGGAGGCGAGGATGAGTGATTTAGAAGTAGCTAGCTAGCCATGTCTTAAAGCACCTCTTCCGGTGGGCGTTTCAGTGTTATAACTTCACCTTCATCGTTAGTTTTTAAGCTAAAATACGTCCGTTCTCCCTTTTCTGTCTACACACTGTGTCTGCTTGTAAGTACTCCGTGATTGTGTGCCGCCGAACATGCTCCTCTGCTCGTAAACCAGCAGTGACACTACGTGACGACGACGGGTGCGCGGGGGGTGGCGGAAGGGTACTTTTCAGAGGCGGTATAGTACCGAATATGATTCATTAGTATCACGGTACTATGCTAATACCGGTATACCATACAACCCTACCCTGAAGTAAACACTAAATAAAGTAACCAGTAAATACTGTAGGTGATACTTATTTTGCGAAAAATGACCCTCAAATAAGTGACTCTGTTGGTGTGTCCATGTGTGAGGTGACTCACTCTCAGGTGTGTCTTTGCAGAGACCAAAGAAGCCGCCTCCTCCCAGCGCCCCGTCGGCCAAACACACAGCAGGTAAACATCTCCCTCCTTTGTTCCCGCGTGTATGTTGTTATCCAGAAGCCACGACGTGACCAAATATGACCTGTAGACAAAAAGTCGGATGTTAAGAAGGTTCCACCAGAGCGGCCCGAGCAGCTGCCGCAGAGAGACCAGGATCGAGGTATACCGACCCGACAAACTGGTCCCGCTCAGCCCGTCTCTTCTCACCTGAGCTAATAATCAAGGAATTAACAATTTTCTTTATACAGTGGCATCTATTAGAGCATGTGCCTCTAATTGACTACATTCACTTTTCATTCTTTTGACACTAACAGTTATGAGCCGCCTGCTTATTTGCACTCCAAATCTATCTTTGTCTGTCTGTTTCAATTATTTCTTACAAGTATGGTAATCATAAACTATCCCGGTTTTGTAAATATATTTCTAATGTAACATTTCTTAATGTCATAGTATTGATTATTGATGGCCCCGCTATAGACTGGATTCTCACATTATTAACTGTATCCACTCGACATCTATTGCACCGGTCGCCCAGTGGGGGGTCCCCACATCTGCGGTCCCTTCCAAGGTTTCTCGTTGTTCCCATTGGGTTGAGTTTTTTCTTTCCTTGATGTGGTATCTTAAAGTTAAGTTAAAGTAACAATGAGAGTCACACACACACTAGGTGTGGTGAAATGTGTCCTCTGCATTTGACCCATCCCCTTGTTCACCCCCTGGGAGGTGAGGGGAGCAGTGGGCAGTAGCGGTGGCCACGCCCGGGAGTCATTTTGGCAATTTGGTGATCTGATGTCATTGTGGCTTGTGCAGCTGTCACGCCAAATGTCTTCCCTCTACAAAAACCTTCCCTCCCCCATTTACTTCCGTGGTCATGTTTCCTCTTACGTCATTGACAGCGATCGATAGCACTTCGGCTTTGACTGCCCGTCACTGGTAGGATACTTCGTCTTTGACAGCTGCTGGAATCTGAAGAAATCGATTATTGTTTTTTTTTTGTACAGGCGCGAAACAGGACAGTCGCGTGCGGGTTAAGGACCCCCGGCAACTTTGTGATTTTATTGGACGAAGCCCCGGAAGTAAATGGGGGAGGGAAGGTTTTTGTAGAGGGAAGAAATTTGCCGTGACACAGCCCTTCGAGACATCTGTGATTAAGGGCTTTGATTGATTGATTATTATTAATACTATCATTTTTAATAAAAGTTTGATTTTTATACAGTATATCTAATTCTTATCATTTGCCTAATCATAAAATATTGTTAAATTTTTCAGTTTTTGTATTTTTAAATATCTAGACAAAAATAATGGCTTTCGATTTTTAGACTTTGGACTGTATTTTTTTATACCGCAAAATGCATGTGCACTTTATTATTAAGACAGATTTTCCTTATTAATTTGATAAATTTTAACTTAATAATATGAATCATGTTTTTCATTTACATAATAATTGAGCTAGTCTTTAAATGTTACATTTTCTCAGATGTAATTATATTGTTATTATAGTATATATATATATATATATATATATATATATATATATATATATATATATATATATATATATATATATATATATATATATATATATATATATATATACACAGTGTATTAGTAAACCCATCCATCCATTTTCTACTGCTTATCCCTTTCGGGGTCACGGCGGGTGCTGGAGCCTATCTCAGCTGCATTCGGGCGGAAGGCGGTGTACACCCTGGACAACTCGCCAGCCCATCACAGGGCCAACACAAATAGACAGACAACATTCACACTCACATTCACACACTAGGGCCAATTTAGTGTTGCCAATCAACCTATCCCCAGGTGCATGTCTTTGGAGGTGGGAGGAAGCCGGAGTACCCGGAGGGAACCCACGCAGTCACGGGGAGACATGCAAACTCCACACAGAAAGATCCCGAGCACAGGATCGAACCCAGGACCTTTGTATTGTGAGGCAGACCCACTAACCCCTCTGTCACCGTGCTGCCCATATTAGTAAACCTTTATTTATTATTATTTATCTTATAAATAAATGCTTTTAGCCTACTGTGACTAATGAGAAGCGGTAGAGAAAACGGATGGATTTTTGTAATCACCAGCATTATATTTCAATTAGGGATGTCCGATAATGGCTTTTTGCCGATATCCGATATTCCGATATTGTCCAACTCTTTAATTACCGATACCGATATCAACCGATATATACAGTTGTGGAATTAACACATTATTATGCCTAATTTGGACAACCAGGTATGGTGAAGATAGGTACTTTTTTTTTTTAATTAATAAAATAAATTAAAAAACATTTCTTGAATAAAAAAGAAAGTAAAACAATATAAAAACAGTTACATAGAAACTAGTAATTAATGAAAATGACTCAAATTAACTGTTAAAGGTTAGTACTATTAGTGGACCAGCAGCACGCACAACCATGTGTGCTTACGGACTGTATCCCTTGCAGCCTGTATTGATCTATATTGATATATAATGTAGGAACCAGAATATTAATAACAGAAAGAAACAACCCTTTTGTGTGAATGAGTGTAAATGGGGGAGGGAGTTTTTTTGGGTTGGTGCACTAATTGTAAGTGTATCTTGTGTTTTTTATGTTGATTTAATAAAGTACAATAAAAAAAAAACCCAAAAAAACGATACCGATAATAAAAAAAAAACGATACCGATAATTTCCGATATTACATTTTAACGAATTTATCGGCTGATAATATCGGCAGGCCGATATTATGGGACATCTCTAATTTCAATTTTATAAATAAATGACTAACCGTGTATGTCTATTATCTAAAAGGTGCGTTTTTGAAAGTCACCAGCAGAGGGAGACTAACAAGAATGAGATGACCGACGTCCTTTTCACAATTAACAAAATGTCCTTTACTTTGATCTCATCAACAACAAGAAAGTCTGGATTCATTTCAATATATTCTATACTTTCACTTCCGGTTTCCTTCCCTCACTTCCTGTTTCCTTCCATCACATCTTCCTGGTCCACAATGCTACTTTAAGGTCATTTGTTAGTGTAGTAAATTGCATATTTATCCAATACCTGTGTGTGTAGGTGAGGAGGTGAACGTGGGCGACCTCCCCAAGCCGTCCCTCCCGTCCGTCCTTCCCAAGAAACCCTTCCTTACAAAGACAAGCTCCTCCTCTTCCTCCTCACAACCCCCAAGGCGCCCCGAGAGACCTCCCACTTTGGCGTCAGTACACACTCGTACCTGCATGCTCCTGTTTCTCCTTACTCTGCCCTAATGTGTGTGTGTCCGCTCAGGTGTGAAAGCCCCAAGTCTGAGGGCGGGGCTTCCACGCCTGACTCCGCCCTCGACAGGTCACATGACACCGGTGAGCGTCGAATGAGATTAGGATAACGCGGGCATCTTTTTTTAAAAATGCTAATGTGTGTACGTGCAGATCTAGACCTGGACGCCGTGGTGCCGTCGGCGGAGAAGCTCAGTCACCCGACGGCGACCCGGCCCAGGGTCACGGACCGCCGGCCTCGCTCACAGATCATCACATCGGTGAGGACGTCCCACTTTGGCTTTGTTGCGACAAAATCTGGAAGACAGTTTTTTTTCCTTTCTTTACAGTTGTCGCTGTCCAGCGCCGACGTGGACCACCCGGCGCCGGAAGACAGGAAGGATAGGGATCGAAACAAGGAGGATCAAGAACCCGTCCAGTTCGCCAGGAAAGGACTTCCTGCCATTTCTGTACGCACAGTTTCAGCATTCACCCTAATTTGTTGTTTTTAAGCTATGCCCAGCAAGGGGCGCCACACATGGTAGCTCTAACCTACTGTCTACCATCCTGACTACATATCAGGTACCTGAGGGTAAAGCACCCCTGGCCGCCAAGTCCTCCTCGTCCCTCAACCCGCCAAACTGCGGCGGCCATCGTCCCGCCTCTCCGTCTTCCTCCTCGGGTCTGAGCCCCACCCCCGAGCTGCGGAACTCGCCCGTGACTCCGCCCACGCTGGAAGACCTCAGGTACCAGGTGCGCGAGCTGAGGACCTCTGTGGAGCTGCTGAAGAGCCAGCACAGGTCTGTATTACATATAAAACAGTGTTTCCCACACATTCATTTATTTGTGGCTAACCGCCACGAAAGAATTACGTCCGCCACAAATAAAAAATAAAAAAAATTTTTTTTTGGTCCTTTCCAGCTTTTCAGGCAAATCATATAGTTGATGTAGATGCCCATATAGGCTGTTCAGATTTACTTTACAAAAGAGAAGTGTAGGATACTTCTCTTGTTGCCTTATTTGTATTTGACCACTACTGTTTTCTGTTTATTTGTTACTGACTGTGGCAGGACACCTCTGCCTCTGTTTCACTTTATGTTGCTGGTAAATAATATGGTCTTAGTAGTAGGCTAAAGTTAAATTATTTAGTATGCACTAATTAAAGGGGCAGAGCTTTAAGAGACATTTTAGCTTTTATATTTTATAAGATATATTTTTTGTAAGAACCACAATTAATAAATATATTTCAGTGAATAACTTATTGTTCAAATCTGTATATAAATATGTACATAAAGTGTTGTAATTATATTGTAAAATGGATGGATGGATGGACGTT
>NC_084745.1:17991107-18203607 GCF_033978785.1 Entelurus aequoreus | reverse complement strand
CGCTTGTTCCTCATCGATTTTAAATGCATAGAAAGGAGCAGATGGCGCGAACATACGCCATCGAGTGGCATTTATGTCAAAAAGTGCTATGATCTTCAGTACATGTGGACGGTTTTGTACAAACGTGTGTTTAACCTTAAAAATAGGATGCAATAATGATGTTTAAATAATGTTAAAATGATGGAATAATGCAGAGTAAGAACCAGACACCGTACAAATACGCCCCCTTGTGGACACAACTAGTACAGTGTGGAATTCTGTATTAGTGGATGTTTTTTGCACCAACTGTGCACTGCTCAGGAATTGTGTTTGAATTTTGAAAGATGCTAGAAGAATGCATAGTAAATATAGCTACTTCGGGCACTTAATGATTTAAATCAGAATCAATTCTTAATTCAACACGATTCCCGAGGGGGTGGAAAAATGCATATCATGGACTAAATACTATGCAAATACGCCCTAAAGTGGGAGTATATTGGTATCCGAGCAATCTGATTGGCTGATTAGTCAGTGCTATGATGCATCCACATTTGAATTTAAAGACAAAAAGAAAAACAACTTTTTGATTCGGGGACACATTGTCTTTTATACATATGTATATGTGCATATATGTGTATGTATATGTGTATATACACACACACACACGTATATATATATATATATATATATATATATATATATATATATATATATATATATATATATATATATATATATATATATATATACATACGTATATGTATATATATATACACATATATACATACTGTATACTTACATACACACACATATATATATATGTATATATATATATACATGCACACACACACATAATATATACATATTAAAGATCTATATATAACATATCTATATATATCACCTATATATACACACACATATATACATACGCATATATATATATACACACATCTATGTATACACACAAATATACATCTACAAACCCTGTTTCCATATGAGTTGGGAAATTGTGTTAGATGTAAATATAAACGGAATACAACGATTTGCAAATCATTTTCAACCCATATTCAGTTGAATGCACTACAAAGACAAGATATTTGATGTTCAAACTGATAAACATTTTTTTTTTTTTTGCAAATAATTATTAACTTTAGAATTTGATGCCAGCAACACGTGACAAAGAAGTTGGGAAGGGTGGCAATAAATACTGATAAAGTTGAGGAATGCTCATCAAACACTTATTTGGACCATCCCACAGGTGTGCAGGCTAATTGGGAACAGGTGGGTGCCATGATTGGAATTTATACAGCTTCCCAAAAAATGCTCAGTCTTTCACAAGAAAGGATGGGGCGAGGTACACCTCTTTGTCCACAACTGCGTGAGCAAATAGTCAAAACAGTTTAAGAACAACGTTTCTCAAAGTGCAATTGCAAGAAATATAGGGATTTCAACATCTACGGTCCATAATATCATCAAAAGGTTCAGAGAATCTGGAGAAATCACTCCACGTAAGCGGCATGGCCGGAAACCAACATTGCTTGACCGTGACCTTCGATCCTTCAGACGGCACTGTATCAAAAACCAACATCAATCTCTAAAGGATATCACCACATGGGCTCAGGAACACTTCAGAAAACCACTGTCACTAAATACAGTTTGTCGCTACATCTGTAAGTGCAAGTTAAAGCTCTACTATGCAAAGCGAAAGCCATTTATCAACAACACCCAGAAACCCTGCCAGCTTCTCTGGGCCCGAGATCATCTAAGATGGACTCATGCAAAGTGGAAAAGTGTTCTGTGGTCTAACGAGTCCACATTTCAAATTGTTTTTGGAAATATTCGACATTGTGTCCTCCGAAACGAAGAGGAAAATAACCATTCTGACTGTTACAGGCGCAAAGTTGAAAAGCCAGCATCTGTGATGGTATGGGGGTGCATTAGTGCCCAAGGCATGGGTAACTTACACATCTGTGAAGGCGCCATTAATGCTGAAAGGTACATACAGGTTTTGGAACAACATATGCTGCCATCTAAGCGCTGTCTTTTTCATGGACGCCCCTGCTTATTTCAGTAAGACAATGCCAAGCCACATTCAGCACGTGTTACAACAGCGTGGCTTCGTAAAAAAAAGAGTGCAGGTACTTTCCAGGCCCGCCTGCAGTCCAGACCTGTCTCCCATCGAAAATGTGTGGTGCATCATGAAGCCTAAAATACGACAGCGGAGAACGACTGAAGCTCTACATAAAACAAGAATGGGAAAGAATTCCACTTTCAAAGCTTCAACAATTAGTTTCCTCAGTTACCAATCGTTTATTGAGTGTTGTTAAAAGAAAAGGTGCTGTAACACAGCGGTGAACATGCCCTTTCCCAACTGCTTTGCCACGTGTTGCAGTCATGAAATTCTAAGTTAATTATTATTTGCAACAAAAAAAAAAGAAGTTTATGAGTTTGAACATCAAATATCTCGTCTTTGTAGTGCATTCAATTGAATATGGGTTGAAAAGGATTTGCAAATCATTGTATTCCGTTTATATTTACATCTAACACAATTTCCCAACTCATATGGAAACGGGGTTTGTATATATACACACACACACACATATATATATATATATACACATCTACATATGTATACACACATATATATATATATATATACACATCTACATATGTATACATACATATATATATATATATATATATATATATATATATATACTAGGGCTGCAACAACTAATCGATTAAATCGATTAAAATCGATGATTAAAATAGTTGCCGATTAATTTAGTCATCGATTCGTTGGATCTATGCTATGCGCATGCGCAGAGTTTTTATTTTTTTTTATTTTTTTATTTTTGAATAAACCTTTATTTATAAACTGCAACATGTACAAACAGCTGAGAAACAATAATCAAAATAAGTATGGTGCCAGTATGCTGTTTTTTTTCCAATAAAATACTGGATAGGATAGAAATGTAGTTTGTCTCTGCGATACGATTATTAATCGATTACTCGAAGTAATAATCGACAGATTAATCGATTATCAAATTAATCGTTAGTTGCAGCCCTAATATATATATATATACACACACATACATACATATAAATAGACATATATACATATGTATGTATATATATATATACACACACTAGGGTTGTACGGTATACCGGTATTAGTATAGTACCGCGATACTAATGAATAATTTTCGGTACCATACCGTCTCTGAAAAGTACCGGTCCCGCAAAACATACGAGCAATCATAATGGCTAAAGAGTCAGTGCTATGATTTTCTGATGCCTGAACTTTGAGGAAAAAGTTCAATATTCCATAAAAAAGGGAGGAACGTAATCCCTGCAGCACGGCTATAGCGTGGAGAGGGACTTCCTCCAATTCCGTCCTCTGCAGGGATCTAGTCGCAACCGGTCCGGGCCGAGCGGACCTCCTGGTGCGAGATAATCGGCCCCTGATGTGACTTAATGAGGCGGACATGTCCGGGAACAAACTCAGACGCTCTCCTCTCCGAGGCGACAGGTGTGCGTCAGGTGAGCCCCGGGACGAGGCGGACGAGGCGGTGTCCCAGCAGCAGCAGCAGCAGCGCACTTATAACCGGGGAGCACACCGCCATGGAGCCCAGCCAGAGCGCGCAGGCGGCGGACATGGCAGGCGAGCACTCGGCCGGCATGTGCGTGCTGCTGGAGAGGGACCGGGACAGGGCCGAGCTGTGCAGCCCCAGTCCCCCGGCCAAGCAGCGCTCCTTGCGGGTCGTATACGTGCTGAACGACGGGCTGAAGGCGGTGATGGCCAGCAGCCCGGAGTCCGGGGCGCTGCAGTGCCTCCAGCGGGCTTGTGACGCGGAAAGTGCCCTGCTGACCACCGTCACATTCGGGAGGCTCGACTTCGGAGAGACCTCCGTGTTGGACAGCTTCTACGACGCAGGTTGAGCGCAACTTTTTACTTTAATGTCCAACATTTTTTTTTGCAACTCAGTAAAATGAAAAGCATTGCAACTTCGGAATGTAATGCAAAATAAGCATGCTAGCTGAATAATAATATTTAAAAAATGTTTTTGGAATAGTCTTTTCCTTAACTTAGACTGAGACTTAGACAAACTTTAATCATCCACAAGGGAAATTGTTCCACACAGTAGCTCAGTTACAAAGGATGGAAAGTGTAAGGATGGAAAGGATAATGCAGGTATAAAGTAGACTAAAAATGTACCGTAGTAGCAATATAAAATATAACATATGTAATATTTACATATTACATATACAGTACATATATATATATATATATATATATATATATATATATATATATATATATATATATATATATATATATATATATATATATATATATATATATATATATATATATACTGTATATACATATATATATATATATACATATATATATATATATACTGTATATACATATATATATATATATATATATATATATATATATATATATATATATATATATATACAGTGTATATATATATATACACATACAGTATATACATACAGTATATATATATATGTGTATATACAGTATATATATATATATATATTATATATATATATATGTATATATATATATTTAACTTGGCCAAAATTGTCGCTGCCTCACAAAAAAACAGTGACATATTTGTTCCAAGCGACCCAAAATGTCCTATTGAACGCCGTACTTCTTTACGGATTTCTTCAAATTTTAAGTGCAATCCTTTATGTTAAAATTTGGACAAATCTGTCCACCAGATGGCGCTATGTTTGACCATTCAAAGCATGCAGCAACATTTTCCACGTCGTACTATTTGGAAGGAATGTATGCGTTCGTACTTGAATTTATAGTTTAGTTCGGAGTAAAAAAAATTGCTTTTAAAAGGTTACAAGTAGGGCTGTCAAAAAGAACTAGTTAAACACTGTGATTAATCACAACAAATATTGTATTAATCATTAATATACCGTTAATGTTGTTGTTTTTTAATACTTTTTTTTTTACATTGATTTATGTTGAGCTCCTCAACCTTAACCGTAAATGGTTACCTGAAAGGTGGAGTTTGTATAAAAGTCAATGCATATGCATTCAAAACAAACCCCGACAGAACTTTAGACAATATTTTCACCAGGTTTTGAGCAAATAAATGAAGTACATTCAAGTAAAACATTAAAAAAATGATTGTGTATGACATTCTGACGATAAATTTGCATTATTTGTCAAAATATTGGGGTCTTTTAAGGTTGATTTAAATTATGTAAGCAAGTAATTTTAATTTTTACATTAATTTATGTTGAGCTCCTCTACCTTAACCGTGAATGGTTACCTGAAAGGTGGCGTTTTTATAAAAGTCAATGCATATGCATTCAAAATTTCTCTTCAAAACAAACTACAGACATAACTTTAGATCAAATTTTCACCAGGTTTTAAATTTGCATTGGGGGCGGCATGGCGTAGTGGGTATAGTGGCCGTGCCAGAATCCTGAGAGTTGTAGGTTCGCTACCCGCCTCTTACCATCCAAAATCGCTGCCGTTGTGTCCTTGGGCAGGACACTTCACCCTTGCCCCCGGTGCCGCTCACACCGGAGAATGAATGGTGGGTTCTCACTTTTCTGTGAAGCGCTTTGAGTGTCTAGAAAAGCGCTATATAAATCTGATCCATTATTATTTGTCAAAATATTGGGGTCTTTTTTAGGTTGATTTAAATTATGTAAGTAAGTAATTACTCTTCTTTATTCTTATTTGGAAAGAAAGAGAAAAAAAGATGGATTAGCCTCAGTTTTCTTGAGTTTAAAGGTAACATGACCTTACAAAGCTTCAAGTGAGGTCACATACATAGCTTAGAAGAAAAAAAGGTACTTTAAAAAAAAATGAATGTAATAAATATTCTTCTATAGAATTTAACAAAATAAATCATGTAGAAATTACACAAGAATGTAACATTTAGTAACATGTGATAATAACTTATTGCATGCAAAGTGAGATATGTCAATCCTTTATTGGTTATAATTTCAATGATTGTGGCTTACAGTTTATGAAAACCTTGAAATGAAAATCTCAGAAAATGTGGGGTAACTTTGCATGTAATGAGTTCATATCACATAATTGTTTCACATTTGAAGTTAATTGGTGACCTGAATGACTTGTACGCAATATTCTATTTATTTGAGTTTCACCTGTATAATATAATGACTGAGAGAATCTGGTGGGGTGAAAACATGCAACTTCTCTCTGACTACAATTGAACATTCAGCTACCGAACATTAGGAGAGTGTACTGCAGCAAGTAAATGCAAGCTTTTGACCACAAACTTAGTCGCTGCTTGGTGACATTCGTCTAAAGACAGACGTGAACTGCGGCGAGTATAAATGACAAGCAATTCCAAGGAATTGATACACTGGGAATTTTCGATTCCATCTGCTTACTACGCAGCCAATTTAACATTGACTGGTTGTTCTGCAAACTATGGGGTGCCTTTCTGATATAATGTTGGAAAAACTGATCTCCAAATTAACTCTGACTGAAACACAATTGAAATGTGGGTGGTAGATGAGCCTTTTGTGTGCTTGTTGGTTGCTATATCCCTCTAAGACCAATCAGGAGCGCAGCTGTCTGCGGTTTTATGTGTATATCTGTCTGTGTTTTTTTTTTAAACTTTATTTATCATTATTATTTTTATTAATTGAATCTATTTATTTATTACTTCAATTTACTTGTTCGGGGGCGAAAACAGCATTTGTTGTATTTTTGACAACTCTTGTTTTATTGTATGTGTTTGAAAATGAATGAACAAATATTTAAAAAACAAACAAACATTGGCGCCAAAGGGAGTTCCTCTATTCCTCTCATAAAACCCAATTAAAAAAACATCCAAAAAGCGCCAAAAACACTCCATTTACTTTTTGTGACTTGAATATTAACCAAGTATTAGTGATATTGTTATTATAAGCGCTAACACAGACAAACTATTTATAGCGGCGCTGTGATCACCAGTTTATGCTGCTGATGATGTCATCAGTGGCTAGTGAGCTGCTTCCTCGCCTTGGAGCTCGTGAAAGTTTATTGAAGATCAAAAAATCACGCCTCTCATCTGGAATTTAAAACAACGAGGATGTATTCCAACAAGTTGGTACACTTTGACAGCCAATTTAGACCCTTAAATGGCGAGAACGACACGAAAAGACGCTTGGTTCCAACCCCCTTTTCCTTGCGAGGAATATGAGTCATTCTTCATCTAAATGGAATACAAGAACATCCTAGCAGTTTGCATCCTAATGAGAGCAGACATTGTGCAGTAAGTGATGTTTTATTATGTTTTTTGGTTCTCGTGAAGTCTGCAGTGAGTAATAATCAGTGATGTTGTCGAAGAAAAACGCAAAAGTCGAGATGCGTTTTTGAAATGAATGTGCCGTGTATGCTTTAAATCAGGGGTCCCCAAACTTTTTGACTCCGGGGCCGCATTGGGGTAAAACAATTTGGCTGGGGCCGCGCTATATATATATATATATATATATATATATATATATATATATATATATATATATATATATATATATAATATGTAAATGTGTGTGTGTGTGTGTATATGTATATGTCTATGTATATGTCCATGTATATATATATGTATATGTGTATATATGTATGTATATATATGTATATATATATATATATATATATATATATATATATATATATATATATATATATATATATATATATATATATATATATATATATATATATATATATATATATATATATATATATATATATATGTACATGTGTCTATATGTGTGTGTATGTATATATATACACATACTGTATATATATGCATATATATATATATATATATATATATATATATATATATATATATATATATATATATATATATATATGTACATGTGTCTATATGTGTGTGTATGTATATATATACACATACTGTATATATATGCATATATATATATATATATATATATATATATTCATAGCACATATATATATATATATATATATATATATATATATATATATATATATATATATATATATATATATATATATATATATATATATATATATATTCCTCACACGCACTAATTGACTTAAAGAGCGCACTTGCTGCATGTCACGTTATCGATGGTAAAATGCATTTTTAGACAATATGATTTGCCTAAGTGGCTAGGAGACGGTAGAAAATGGACTAGTAAGGACAAATTTAAAAAAAAAAAATACTATATATATATATTTTTTTAACTTGGGACTTCCTGCGGGCCGGATTTTGGACGCTGGGGGGCCGTATCCGGCCCGCGGGCCGTAGTTTGGGGACCCCTGCTTTAAATGATCAAAATACGTAAATATGAAATGTTATTATAAATGTGCCTGTTACTACATTACTTATATATTTACATCATGTATTTAAAACCTTAATGGAGGTGTTTGGATGTTTTTTAAGGGCTTTATAGGCAGAATAGAGTGACTCCCAGAGGCTTCATTGTAAGCTGACTTTTGATCGCATTAATTTACGATTTAGAATGCATAAAAAATTTAAAAGATATGTATCCTTGTCTTACATGCGTGAATGATTGGTTCCCCTTTTACATCGGCAAAGGAGGAGCTGACGAGAAAGCAGCAGACAGACGGAGAGAAGGGAGGGGACAGGGGGAGGGGACGTGTGCGCGCACTTGAACGAATCTCAGCTGAACGAGAGGTAGCTCTTCTCCTCTGCCGTTTGCTTTGGCATATTTTTCCAGAAAAGCCCGGTCTCAACACAATTAAAACTTCCTCTGATACGAAGTCTGCTTCCTTGATTCTTCGATACTTGTGAGCGCCATTAGTATACTCCTCGCCAATAGTCTTTTTTTTTTTTTTTAAACTCCACAGCGATTCCTTCATTTTCTCCAAGTCCAGGGTGGTCTGTTGTCTTTTCGGGACTCATATTGAGTTTGCAAAATGGACAAAACTTGTCAAAAGACAGAAAAAAGGCTGACGCGCTGAATAGTGACTAGTGATGTAGTGCGCCGCAAGTGACATGGAGGGCTCCGTCTCCCCAAATATGCTGCGCCCTGCTTTTTGCCTGCAGGCGTGACACAAAATGAACGACGCGTTCGCACACAGACGCATATTTGGCTCTATCTAAAAATTTGTGAATCGAGGTTCCACTGTACTAAACACACGTCAATTATTTGCTCAAAACTGTTTTATCTGAAGTCCAGTCCTGGTTTATTTGCCAGCGAACACACCAGTTGGAGTCTCCTCACTCATCTTTGCACTGACGTATGCATTGACAGGCCTCAAATTTTAACTTTTTAAGGTCAAGGCAAGTGTTGCCTTAAATGAGGGCTCATATTTTAGGGCACCAAGGCAAGTTGGAAGGGCACAGAGGCAAACATTATTTTATTTTGAGGCAGGGTCTCCAAAGCATGCATGCATGGGTGTATGTGTTTAACTATATATATAATATTGAAATATGGTACCTGATGGCCATAAGACGGAACTGCACTTTTTGTCCATATAGATAAAAATAGTGTTCATGTATGAGATCTAGGGCTGACAATTATGGCCAAAGTAATAATTAATATTATTGTTATCAATATTGAAATCATGATTACTAATTGTTAGGTAAAGCAGTGTTAACTCTCAGACACAGCAGCTGAAGGACGCTGTATTTATAAAATGAAAGCAACATCAAATAGTTTTTCTCCTTCATTGTATACTTTTAGTATGGGGACAAGTGCGTCTGTCTCCAATATTGTCCACACCTGTCTCCATCTAACAACTCTTAAACACACCTCGGGAAGCGAGGGAAAAATTACGTTAAACCAAGCGCTTGGCTTCGTTTACTCCGAGGGGAAATCTCCGCAGCAAAGTCCGTGTAGCTTGTCCGCCACGATTATCAAGCCAAACGACGCTAGTGCGCATGCGTCTGACTTCATGTTGCCGAAAATGCATTAATAAATGACGGTTTTTCGGTGATCAAAAAATTAGACGGTATTACTAAACTTCTGGAATTTTATCGCAAATTATCATCATACCGTTTACCGTTACATCCCTCGTCCATTAACAAGTAAAAAGTCAAGGGCGGTCACGGCATGTTGGTCAATTTTTGGGGCATTACGGCGAAAGACGAGGGCGGTTGCGGCATTTGCCGTTAGGGGTGTGGGAAAAAAATCGATCCGAATTCGAATCGCGATTCTCACGTTGTGCGATTCAGAATCGATTCTCGTTTTTAAAAAAACTATTTTTTTTTTCCATTAAAAAAAAAAAAATTAATCAATCCAAAAAACAATCCACAGCAATACCATAACAATGCAATCCAATTCCAAAACCAAACCCGACCCAGCAACACTCAGAACAGCAATAAACAGAGCAATTGAGAGGAGACACAAACACGACACAGAACAAACCAAAAGTAGTGAAACAAAAATGAATATTATCAACAACAATATCAATATTAGTTACAATTTCAACATAGTAGTGATTAAAAATCCCTCATTGACATTATCATTAGACATTTATAAATTAAAAAAAAGAACACACACAGTGGCTTACACTTCATCGTATCTCATAAGCTTGACAACACACTGTGTCCAATATTTTCACAAAGATAAAATAAGTCATATTTTTGGTTCATTTAATAGTTAAAACAAATTTACATTATTGCAATCAGTTGATAAAACATTGTCCTTTACAATTATAAAAGCTTTTTTACAAAAATCTACTACTCTGCTTGCATGTCAGCAGACTGGGGTAGATCCTGCTGAAATCCTATGTATTGAATGAATAGAGAATCGTTTTGAATCGGGGAAATATCGTTTTTGAATCGAGAATCGCGTTGAATCTAAAAAAATCGATTTTGAATCGAATCGTGACCCCAAGAATCGATATTGAATCAAATCGTGGGACACCCAAAGATTCGCAGCCCTATTTGCCGTGGTTAAATTCGAGCCCTGCATTGACCTGCTCAATGACCGTATTGTAACCATCCGCGGTTAAGGTAAAGGAGCAAAGTAAATGCGTGATGAATCCATGTTTATACATGATTAATGCAATAGTTTTGTGTGATTACACGCATGCGTCAACTTGTGGGTTGACTCGAGGTTTCAATTGCGATGTTCTTCCTTGGATTTGTATTTTCTCAAGCGTCACACAAACTATGTTGATTCCCTGCAGACATCGCGGTGGTGGACATGAGCGACGTCTTCCGCCAGCCCTCCCTCTTCTACCACCTGGGCGTGCGGGAGAGCTTCGACATGGCCAACAACGTCATCTTGTACCACGACACCGACCCCGACACGGCGCAGTCCCTGAAGGTAAGCGCCGACGATCGGGTATGGCTGCCATCGTTCCTGTTATTTAAGGACCGTGCTGCCAGTCACTCATGTGCTCTGTCTCCTTCCAGGACATGGTCGCTCAGAAAAACACAGTAAGTGTCTCACCGTGTCTATTCTGGGAACACTATTTGTGAAAGGAACACTCCTGAAATAGAACCCTGTCAAAATATTAGCAGCTGTTCTTCCGAGCTAACGATTTGAATGTCGTGTTTGTGGAGTAGGCCGGCCGTCCGCCAGGTTTAGGGTTCCCCTGGGTCCAGTTGCCTCCGGAATACAGAGGTTCTAACAGTAACGTAGGTACCGTGTGCAGCAAAGCATGCTGGGAGGTTGCTTGTTTGCGTTCACTAACAACCACAAAGGAGGAAGTTAAAGTGCAATCAGTGCCTTGTGTAACGTACACAACACAAGATAAGCAAATAATTTGCTGTTACAAGTGTGGTCAAAACACTAATCTCTCATTTTTAAAGATTTGAAATTTTGAACATTTCATAAGTGTTTTTAGTAAGCCCTATTTAGTGTCTGTAGATTTATTGCTACAGACACTACATTTTTATTTACGATGGAGTGTGTCCCCAGGAAGTAGGTATGGGTTAGGGCTGTGAATCTTTGGGTGTCCCATGATTCGATTCAATATTGATTCTTGGGGTCACGATTCGATTCAAAATCGATTTTTTTTTCAATTTAACACGATTCTCGATTCAAAAACAATTTTTCCCGGATTCAAAACGATTCTCTATTCATTCAATACATAGGATTTCAGCAGGATCTACCCCAGTCTGCTGACATGCAAGCAGAGTAGTAGATTTTTGTAAAAAGCTTTTATAATTGTAAAGGACAATGTTTTATCAACTGATTGCAATAATGTAAATTTGTTTTAACTATTAAATGAACCAAAAATATGACTTATTTTATCTTTGTGAAAATATTGGACACAGTGTGTTGTCAAGCTTATGAGATGCATTTTTATAAATGTCTAATGATAATGTCAATGAGGGATTTTTAATCACTGCTATGTTGAAATTGTAACTAATATTGATACTGTTGTTGATAATATTCATTTTTGTTTCACTACTTTTGGTTTGTTCTGTGTCGTGTTTGTGTCTCCTCTCAATTGCTCTGTTTTTTGCAGTTCTGAGTGTTGCTGGGTCGGGTTTGGTTTTGGAATTGGATTGCATTGTTATGGTATTGCTGTGTATTGTTTTGTTGGATTGATTAATTTTAAAAAAAATAAAATAAATCGATTTTTTAAAAATAGAATCGATTCTGAATCGCACAACGTGAGAATCGCGATTCGAATTCGAATCGATTTTTTTCCCACACCCCTAGTATGTGTGTAACATTTTCAAAATTAATTTATTTAAATGAAACTGGTATTATCAGTTCTTGTTAACACAATTTTAGTGATACAAGTATCATTTTCATGGGATAAATATTAAGAAAGTGAAAATGCACTAATTGATGATCAGCCTCTTCAATACGAAGTCATTGGGGCTCCAGATTTTAGGTGTGACCTTTTTGTTGAAAATGTCATAACTCTCTTAATATTTACCCCATTTTAAAAAGGTTGGTATCGTTGGAAACAGAAAAATAGATTTCACAGTGTAGGTATATTTTTAAATGATCAAATTCATCAAATTAGCGTATATAGCGGAAAATCTGAGGAAACAAGATTGGTTCCACAGCGACCAGAAGTCAACCAGTCTAAAAAATCAGTGCGCTAATCCACCAATTTAAAATTAATTTTGCAGACTCACAGATACATGTATAACTTATACTTTAAAAGAAATTCCAATTAACTTTTTACTAAATTTTGTCGGAGCTTTGTGGCGTGAGTAATTGTCCAATCCAAAAAATTTAAATATTCTGGATAAACAAGGATATGTGTTCTACGTCATGATGGGTGTATAGACGAAAACAACGCAAACACAGTTGAACTCTGAAAACAGCGGTCCAGTCACTACTCACGATGGCGCATTCAAACGTGAAACACTCAGAGTGACCACTGCGGAAGGCCAGCCAGCGGCGAATACACACATACCTACAAGAACACTTTTGTGTACTTTTTACATATACACTCTAACTATTGTATAACATACTAAATGTCATACATCACATACAACAAATTAACGTTTAAGAGCGGGGCAGTAGAAAGAGACAAACGTTAGCAATGCTAGCTTAGCTATGTCAGCTAAATACTAACATTACACCTAACAACATCATACTAAGTTAGCTTATTCGCTGGAGAAAACCAAAGTAATCAAACGTACAGCACCTGCAGTCGTGGTCAAAAGTTTACATACACTTGTAAAGAACATAATGTCATGGCTGTCTTTGAGTTTCCAATAATTTCTACAACTCTTATTTTTTTTGTGATAGAGTGATTGGAGCACATACTTGTTGGTCACAAAAAACATTCATGAAGTTTGGTTCTTTTATGAATTTTTTATGGGTCTACTGAAAATGTGACCAAATCTGCTGGGTCAAAAGTATACATACAGCAATGTTAATATTTGGTTACATGTCCCTTGGCAAGTTTCACTGCAATAACGCGCTTTTGGTAGCCATCCACAAGCTTCTGGCAAGCTTCTGGTTGAAGTTTTGACCACTCCTCTTGACAAAATTGGTGCAGTTCAGCTAAATTTGTTGGTTTTCAGACATGGACTTGTTTCTTCAGCATTTTCCACACGTTTTGGAAGGATTTTGGGAAGGCCATTCTCAAACCTTCATTCTAGCCTGACTTAGCCATTCCTTTACCACTTTTGACATGTGTTTGGGGTCATTGTCCTGTTGGAACACCCAACTGCGCCCAAGACCCAACCTCCGGGCTGATGATTTTAGGTTGTCCTGAAGAATTTGGAGGTAATCCTCCTTTTTCATCGTCCCATTTACTTTCTGTAAAGCACCAGTTCCATTGGCAGCAAAACAGGCCCAGAGCATAATACTACCACCACCATGCTTGACGGTAGGAATGGTGTTTAAAGGCCTAACCTTTTCTCTTCCAAACATATTGCTGGATATTGTGGCCAAACAGCTAAATTTTTGTTTCATCTGACCACAAAACTTTCCTCCAGAAGGTCTTATCTTTGTCCATGTGATGTCAGTTGTTCTTTACAACTGTATGTAAACTTTTGACCACGAATGTACATGAATTAGTTGGCTGAGCTCCGAGCTTTATTAAGATGTGTAGCGACAGAACTTCAGAATTGAGTTTTTTTTAATTTTTGCTACAGGCTTCACAGTGCAAATAATTTGCCACTTGACAAAATGTATAAATCATTTTCTTGAAATGTCCCTAGTGTTAAGAGCTATTTACTTATTTTTAGTCATCGACTTTACATCATAATCTTAATTTTAGCATGAATATTTATATTTTGTTTATACTAGATTAAAAATGTTAAAGTTGAGAAAATAACCGTTCAATTAAGATAGTTTGGTTTTCCCCAAATAGAAAATCTTGTTTAAAGATTCTGCTTAGTTTTAGAATTTCAAGTTGAGCAATGATTGTTTTCCGAATAACATTTTTTTTTTTTAATTTATCTTAAAAGTCTGCTAATTTCTAGATATGCAAATCTTAATTTAGTGTGATTTATCAGGCAAAATGAACTAGCTGCATAGATAGATAATTTCACTAGTTTTTAGTATTTTTTTCCAAAACTCCTCCAGTCTTTTGATGTTATATTTGTCAGCTCTTTTTTGCAGTGCTTTGGGACTCATATTCCGGTGGAAAAAAAATCATATTGGTTGTTTTGTTTGTCTCCTGTTATGCAAAATTTAAAGTTGCTAATAATATCTTACCATTCACACTGTGACTCCATTGCAATTTTGCCTGGTCGCAGGTCTGGACTGTCTAACCGGACAATCCAGTTTTCTGAAAGGTAGCACAGCAGCTGTGTGATTGTGACATACTGGAGGAATAACAACAACAACACAAAGTCCCCAGTACTGCACCTCTAACCTCCATAACACTAAGGACCTGATCTACTAAGTGCGAACTATAAAACTGTGCGTACTATTAATGGGCATGTTTTGGGTGATCTGCTAAGACTGTGTGTACAATCAATAACAAGTGCAAAAGTGGTGAGGACCGCCTAATTTAAATGAGTATACTATACTGACTGTCACCATGGAGACACTCATTACCCTCCACATTTATGTTAGCATGCTCTCCAACTTGTGGTGTTTTGCAATGTTGTTGAACATGCAGCACACAAATATATTCAGCATAATAATAATACAATGTAAATAATAATTTACATTGTAGATTGTCACTGAAGGCATCAAAACTATGAATGAACACATGTGGAGTTATGTACTTAACAAAAAAAGGTGAAATAACTGAAAACATGTTTTATATTCTAGTTTCTTCAAAATAGCCACCCTTTGCTCTGATTATTGCTTTGCTCACTCTTGGCATTCTCTTGATGAGCCTTTAAGCACATCTGTGAAGTGAAAACCATTTCAGGTGACTACCTCTTGAAGCTCATCGAGAGAATACCAAGACCGTGCAAAAAAGTAATCAGAGCAAAGGGTGGCTATTTTGAAGAAACTAGAACACAAAACATGTTTTCAGTTATTTCACCTTTTTTTGTTAAAGTACATACCTCCACATGTGTTCATTCATAGTTTTGATACGGCGTAGTGGGTAGAGCAGCCGTGCCAGAAACCTGAGGGTTGCAGGTCTGCTCCCAGCCTTTTGACATCCAAATCGCTGCCGTTGTGTCCTTGGGCAGGACACTTCACCCTTGCCCCCGGTGCCGCTCACACATGAATGAATGATGAATGAATGATAGGTGGCGGTCGGAGGGGCCGTATGCGCAAACTGGCAGCCTCGCTTCCGTCAGTCTACCCCAGGGCAGCTGTGGCTACAAATGTAGCTTACCACCACCAGGTGTGAATGAATGACGGGTTCCCATTTCTCTGTGAGCGCTTTGAGTATCTAATAATAGAAAAGCGCGATATAAAATCTAATCCATTATTATTATTATTATTGATGCCTTCAGTGACAATCTACAATGTAAATAGTCAAGAAAATAAAGAAAATGCATTGAATGGGAAGGTGTGTCCAAACTTTTGGCCTGTACTGTATCTCCAATAGTTGTATGAAAAATAAACCCCATTAAAAATGATACCAGCAGACAATGATGTTTGTTTGTCTCCAAATCGGCCCTTCAATCATTTAATCACAGATGATTTGTGTAATTTCTAACAGAAATATTTTTCCCACGGAAGAGTGTCTTTCTCTATTGTCTGATCATATTGTAGCGATCTTCTCCTTCTGACTGTGATAAGGCCATTTGTGCTAGTTTGCGCACACATTCCAAACACGCTAAAAATAGATGCAAAAAAGCAACCGCAGAATATTTTCAGTCCTGATAAATCACATTGTGAGTGCTAAATGACTATATTTGCATATTGGGGGAGGTCTGATACTGAGCATGTATTCTGCATGTACCTAAAACAGTCACGCTAATTGGACACGAGTTTAGTAGATCAGCTTTGCGGGCTCTATCAGGTTTGCACATGTTTTACGACACTTCAGGGTCTACTCCAGGGGTCCCCGAACTACGGCCCGCGGGCCGGATACGGCGCGCAAGCGTCCAAAATCCGGCCCGCAGGAAGTCCCAAGTTAAACTTTTTAAAAAAAATTTAAATTATATTTTACAATTTGTCCTTTCTAACCCATTTTCTACTGCCTGTTACTCTCGGTGTCTCCTAGCCGCTCAGGCAAATTATATTGTCTAAAAATGCATTTTCCCATCGATAACGTGACATCATTGCGCTCGCGCCGCAGCAAGTGCGCGCTCTTTCAGTCAATTAGTGCGCAAGGAATATGTATATATATATATATACACTACCGTTCAAAAGTTTGGGGTCACCCAAACAATTCTGTGGAATAGCCTTCATTTCTAAGAACAAGAATAGACTGTCGAGTTTCAGATGAAAGTTCTCTTTTTCTAGCCATTTTGAGCGAATAATTGACCCCACAAATGTGATGCTCCAGAAACTCAATCTGCTCAGAGGAAGGTCAGTTTTGTAGCTTCTGTAACGAGTTAAACTGTTTTCAGATGTGTGAACATGATTGCACAAGGGTTTTCTAATCATCAATTAGCCTTCTGAGCCAATGAGCAAACACATTGTACCATTAGAACACTGGAGTGATAGTTGCTGGAAATGGGCCTCTATACACCTATGTAGATATTGCACCAAAAAGCAGACATTTGCAGCTAGAATAGTCATTTACCACATTAGCAATGTATAGAGTGTGTTTCTTTAAAGTTAAGACTAGTTTAAAGTTATCTTCATTGAAAAGTACAGTGCTTTTCCTTCAAAAATAAGGACATTTCAATGTGACCCCAAACTTTTGAACGGTAGTGTATATATTAGGGGTGTAACGGTACACAAAAATTTCGGTTCGGTACGTACCTCGGTTTAGAGGTCACGGTTCGGTTCATTTTCGGTACAGTAAGAAAACAACAAAATATAAATTTTTGGGTTATTTATTTACCAAATTTGTAAACAATGGCTTTATCCTTTTAACATTGGGAACACTATAATAATTATGCCCACGTTAATCAACATTAAACTGCCTTAAGTTGTTGCTCAGATTAAATAAAATGACAAAACTTTTCTTCTACATATAAAAAGTGCAACATTAAACAGTTTCAAGTCAACTTATCATGCTTAATTTATTACAGCATTTGGGAAGCCTGTAGTTGATTTTTATTATGTAAATGTTATATTTTTATCAACATGTGATAGCAGGGACCCTGCCATTCAAAACTAGGCTGCTGCATTACTCATGATTAATGTAACTATAGCTGAAAAAATAGTACAATAGCAATAGGCGAGACTATTCGTCCCTGAACACTATGGAGTTCATGTTGGCTTAATAATGAAGTTACATTATTATATCAACTATCAGCGACATAAACTCTTCATTTAACATAATGTCCTTTTTTGCTGCTTCAACACAGCTCAATCAACACAGAAAAAGGTAAAGTGAAATAACAGACATACAGGGCTTTGCTGTCCGTAACACAAACACACACACACACAGCAAAATGAGCTAACGTTACGCTAAAAGCTAATTAGCCTTCACCTCAAGCCAGGACTGCGAGCGAGCTGAGCTGCCTTTTATATTTCTAGAAGGTCACGGGCTCATAGTGATGTTACTAGTAGTTCACTGGGAGGTGTTTATTATAATTTGGGGAGAGTCCGCTGCCTGATGCTTACCTGCTAAACGCTAAGCACTGACTACATGCGCTCTGAATACGCACTGCTGATTGGCTGTTACCGCTCTGTGTGTAACCAATCAGATGGTTGTGTGGGTGGGACAATGCTGGGTGCTGTGTAGAGGACTGACAGAGACAGAGGCAGAAGGAAGCGGAGGCGGCTACTTAATATGTTCGTGTGGAAACTCGTTCGGTACACCTCCGAACCGAACCCCCGTACCGAAACGGTTCCATACAAATGCACGTACCGTTACACCCCTAATATACATATCTATAAATAAATATACATATACAGCCCGGCCCCCGGCCAAATTTTTTAACCCAATGCGGCCCCCCCGAGTCAAAAAGTTTGGGCACCCCTGGTCTACTCTATTGTAAAAAAAAATAAATAATAACTACCCGTCCGTCTCCAGGCCTCCAGCGGCAACTACTACTTCATCCCCTACATCGTCACCCCCAACCATGAGTACACGTGCTGCGAGAGCGACGCCCAGCGAAGGGCCAGCGAGTACATGCAGCCCAGCTGGGACAACCTCCTGGGTCCTCTGTGCGTGCCCCTGATGGACCGCTTCACCAGCCTGCTGAAGGACATCCATGTCACGTCCTGGTCAGACAAAAGCCCATTGAAAGAGAGACACCAGACACACCTCATACCTTCCCCTTGTCCCCCCCCACCCCCCAGTGCCTCCTTCAAGGACACCCTGCTGAACGACATCAGGAAGGCCAGGGAGAAGTATCAGGGCGAGGAGCTGGCGAAGGAGCTCTCCCGTATTAAGCTGCGCATCGACAACACAGAGGTCCTCACGCAGGACATCGTCATGAACCTGCTCTTCTCGTACAGAGACATCCAGGTGGGCTCCTGTCCGTATAGAAAGCGACCCATGCATGAGTTGACTTTAACGTCATTTGGCCCACCAGGACTACGATGCCATGGTGAAACTGGTGCAGACCTTGGAGATGCTGCCTACTTGTGACCTGGCAACCCAGCCCATGATCCAGTTCCACTACGCCTTTGCGCTAAACAGGTAACGGTCCACAGTAGGGTCGTCCTACTGTGGACCGTTAAATTAATTGGGCTGACGGTAGAGATTTTAATACTATCGCCATATCGTGATGATGCATTTTGATGACACTTTCTAGCTGTGTCCCGCTAATTTGACAGCAACAAGCCAACAAGGAGAGTCCTTGCTAGCTAATCCTCGCCAAAATAAACAAAGTTACTGACATTATCACTGGAGGACGAAGAATAGCTAAAAAAGTCATGCTAAACTAGAGCTCTTGGATGTAAAAGGAGTGGGCGGAGCGATACAAATATAGACAGTAATGATAGTGTAAGTCAATACTACAGTGATTACATCGATATCTTTTATGAACACAATAATTAATAATTTTTTTGTCATTTTTGTTGTTGTTTACAAACTCAGGAAATATGTTCCTGACTTAAAAAGGAACTGCGCTTTTTTGGAATTTTGCCCAGCATTCACAATTCCCTTTTTTATGCATTCTAATTCGTAAAATACGGCAAGTACTAGGTGGCTAACAATGTAGCATTACTCAATTGTGCCCATAAAGCCATATAAAAAAAACTCCAACAATACTTCATTTACATCTCGTGACCTGAATATTAACCAGGTATTAGTGATATTGTCGTTATAAGGGCTAATGCTGAGGAACTACTTTTAGAGAGCCAACTAGCTTATGCTGCTATATTGACATACTGAGCCACTACTGCTGCATCACCTCTGAGTTGATGAAAATAAATTTTAGACTATAAATCATACCTCTCACCTGGATAGTAGAAGGAAGTGGACATAAACCGAGAAATTGGTCAACTTGATCACCCTTGCCCGTATGTGGGCTCTGTACCGAGGATGTCGTTGTGGCTTGTACAGCCCTTTGAGACACTTGTGATTTAGGGCTATATAAATAAACATTGATTGATTGATTGAACTTTGACATCTAACTTAGACCCGGAGATGTCGAGAAAGACACGAAAAAACGCTCGTTTGAGGCACTTTTTTTTTTTTTTTTTTAACCTGCGTGAGATGATGATTAACGGGAAGATATAAACATCCCATCAGTCGGCATTCCAGTGAGGGCAGACATTGTACAGTAAGGGATTTTTTAATTATGTTTATAGTTTGTATTTCTTGTTTAGCACTTAGCAATACTGCTAATGATGCTTAGTGTTTCATTAAAGCTGGTTTGGTTTAGGACACAGCTTCTAAAACTTGTAGATCATCCTCCTTACATCCAGGCTAAAAAATTTAAGTTTCTGGATCATCATTTGTTTTAATGTAATCTTTGTTGGCTCTCACAATGTCTGCTATGATTAGTAGTGTTGTTGTAGTTTAAGGGAAAAGCGAAAGTTGTGATGCGTCTAAAATGTATACAACGTCATATGCTCAAAATGAGCAAAATACGTAATTGTTACTACATTACATACACTACCGTTCAAAAGTTTGGGGTCACATTGAAATGTCCTTATTTTTGAAGGAACAGCACTGTACTTTTCAATGAAGATAACTTTAAACTAGTCTTAACTTTAAAGAAATACACTCTATACATTGCTAATGTGGTAAATGACTATTCTAGCTGCAAATGTCTGGTTTTTGGTGCAATATCTACATAGGTGTATAGAGGCCCATTTCCAGCGACTATCACTCCAGTGTTCTAATGGTACAATGTGTTTGCTCATTGGCTCAGAAGGCTAATTTATGATTAGAAAACCCTTGTGCAATCATGTTCACACATCTGAAAACAGTTTAGCTCGTTACAGAAGTTACAAAACTGACCTTCCTTTGAGCAGATTGAGTTTCTGGAGCATCACATTTGTGGGGTCAATTAAACGCTCAAAATGGCCAGAAAAAGAGAACTTTCATCTGAAACTCGACAGTCTATTCTTGTTCTTAGAAATGAAGGCTATTCCACAAAATTGTTTGGGTGACCCCAAACTTTTGAACGGTAGTGTATACACTAACAGTGTGTCTATAAAACTGAGGTTTTTGTATGTTTTTTAAAGCGCTTTATAGGCGGATTAGAGCTAATCCAATTGGCTCCGTTGTTAGATGACTTTTGCTTGAGATAGAATGCATTAAAAAAAGAAAAACATACAAGTTCTTGTCTTACATACGTATTGTGAGTGACAGGCAAATTACAAAAAAATGCAGTTCCTCAATAAGAGAAAAAAACAAATTAGTTAAATTAGAGCCAATAGTATACAATTATTTCAATATCTAATTAATATTGTCACATCACCATCCTGTGTTTTTGTCTGATTATAATTTTGATCAAAAATGGAATCATTCACGCATCCATTTTTTAAGGAGGATCTTAAAAAGTTCAAGTATCAGTATCAGCAGTGGTATGACCAATACTGCCCTGTAACTACTTGGTATTGGATCCATACCTAAATTTGTAGTATCACCCAAAACTAATGTAAAGTATCCAAACAGAAAATATGTGCTTATTACATTTTAACAGAACTGTGGTGTATAGAACATTTTAAAACAGAAAGTAACCAGATGATAACAGTAAATTAGCGAGTAGACTAATAATAGTTTTGAGAAAATATTACAAGTAGAAATTACGCAATATGTCACTGCAAACTTCATCAGCTAAATTGGAAGCCTCTGCTTCTGTGATCATTCATATACCAAATAATACAATTGTGAAATATAGATTTTAGGCCATATCGTCCATCCCTAGTCCACAGAACACGTCAAAGTACCTGATCCTAAATTCTTGAATCGCAGGAGGAACAGTCCTGGCGACAGAGAGCAAGCTCTCCGGGTGATGCTGCAGGTCCTGCAGTCCTGCGAGCATCCGGCGCCCGATATGTTCTGTCTGTGCGGACGAATCTACAAGGACATCTTTCTCGACTCGGACTGCAAAGACACCAAGAACAGGGACAATGCCATACAGTGGTGAGGAGGACACGCCGAATCAGTACAGTGAGCTGAATGGACATGTGATGGAAGCCAAGAACCGTTGCAGGTACAGGAAGGGCTTTGAGCTGCAGCCTACACTCTACTCTGGCATCAACCTGGCGGTTCTCCTCATAGTTGCCGGTCAACAGTTTGAGAGCTCCATGGAACTCAGGAAAATTGGTAAGAGATTCCAGAATTAACAGCTTGGCTGTAGGCAACCTCCTTTTTAAGTGATTGTGCAAATCGATATTAGGAGCTGCATTTGAAGTATCATAAGCATGTAACACTATTAAATCTGGCTAAGAATGTACCGTATTTTTCGGACTATAAGTCGCAGTTTTTTTCATAGTTTGGCCGGGGGTGCGACTTATACTGTGTGAAATTATTAACACATTACCGTAAAATATCAAATAATATTATTTAGCTCATTCACGTAAGAGACTAGACGTATAAAATTTCATGGGATTTAGCGATTAGGAGTGACAGATTGTTTGGTAAACATATAGCATGTTCTATATGTTATAGTTATTTGAATGACTCTTACCATAATATGTTACGTTAACATACCAGGCACGTTCTCAGTTAGTTATTTATGCGTCATATAATGTACACTTATTCAGCCTGTTGTTCACTATTCTTTATTTATTTGAAATTGCCTTTCAAATGTCTATTCTTGGTGTTGGGTTTTATCAAATAAATTCCCCCAAAAAATGCGACTTATACTCCAGTGCGACTTATATATGTTTTTTTCCTTCTTTATTATGCATTTTCGGCCGGTGCGACTTATAGTCCAAAAAATACGGTAACATTATGAAAATAATCACGGTATTGTTGAATGTACTCAAAAAGTACTTATACACACACAATTATTTTAACCGAGTTATATTTAAAATTAATACATAAATAAATAAAAATGAATAAATCAGGAGCTCACACACACCACATACTGTTTGTTATGTTCTGGTAGTGGTCTGGACCCCAGGATGCACAGACGGCAGGCGAAGTGCAGGTTAAATTTATTTAATAACAAGAATGCCGAAATAGTGCAGCAGGGAAATGCACAGGAAGCATAGGGAAAGCTATGGGCGTTTAGGTACAAAGCAAAACAAAAAGCACAAAAGTCAATCATTGTCCAGAGGACAGAGCTGGCTTATAAAACATCCTGATTGCTAATGAGGGACAGGCGACGAAGCAAGCGCCCAAACAGGGAAAATTCCGGAAAAGGAGGCAAACGGGAAATGGAAACACAAATAACAGCGCTGGACAAGATGTAAAACAAAATACAAAGAACTGATAATTATGATCACTTTTCTTATTTGAGTTTTCAAATATGTTTATCTTCTTATGTAATTTGATGTTTTAAATTGTTGAACATCAAAAGCAAAACAGGTGTTGTTGGTCATGGGGAAAGATGTTAATGTGTTTTGTCTTCAGGTTAGCATTTGGTCTAGTTAGGGATTAGTGCGCTAGCCGTTGCACCATGAGTGATGTAATCAATCACGGTTTTCCCATAATTAAAATTTGAAGTGGTAATACTAACTGTCAGAAATGTTATCGTGGTTTATCATTAGAACGGTAAACGTTACATCCCTAATGCTGACCCAGCAATTTGCTTCTTACCGCTATTACAACATTGGTTCTCTTGCTGCTCTGTTAATCCCTTATAATTCATCATTCATAGAAATTCTCCCAATTATATTTTTCAGGTGTTCGCCTTAACAGTTTGTTGGGGCGCAAAGGTTCCCTGGAGAAAATGAACAACTACTGGGACGTGGGACAGTTCTTCACCGTTAGCATGCTGGCTAACGACATTCCGAAGGCCACTCAGGCTGCCGAGAAGCTCTTCAAGCTGAAGCCACCTCTCTGGTGAGATCCCCGATGGCCGGGAGTGGGAGCGGTAAACGTTTCGGTAACTGGAGCGTTGCATTCAGGTACCTGCGCTCGGTGGTGCAGAACCTGCAGCTGATCCAGAGGTTCAAGAAGCAGACGGTGGAACATTCCCCCCAGAGGGACCGACTCAACTTCTGGATGGACATCATCGTGGAGGCCACGCAGGGCACCACCAACCGACTGCGTTTTCCCGTACGGAACTCACGTCACGCCGGATCCCGTCGGTCAAGACTCTCACTATCCTGTCTGAGTCCAGGTGCTGATTCTGGAACCCACTAAAGTCTACCAACCGTCGTACGTGTCCATCAACAACGAGGCCGAAGAGAAGAACGTCTCAATTTGGCACGTTTCGCCCCCTGAAACGGTCCGTTGTGGGGGTTTTTTCTTCACGGAAACTTGAAAAGCTTCCTCGCTCTCGTCGGTGACCATCCGTTGTGTTGATGTGTTGCAGAAAGGCATCCACGAGTGGAACTTTACGGCTATGTCCATCAAAGGCATCAGGTAGAGTCTGTGTTTGATACTGACTCTACTAGGCTTCTCATTGGCTATTTGAACGTCTGCAGTATCAGCAAATTCGACGAGCGCTGCTGCTTCCTCTACGTCCACGACAACTCGGACGACTTCCAGATTTACTTCTCTACGGAGGAGCAGTGTGCACGGTAAGGACGGACTTTCTTTTAGCCTCGCAGTGGGAGCAAACGTGTGTCTCCTCAGGTTCTGCTCCATGGTGAAGGAGATGATATCGGACGGGACCGGGAACGCCGTGGAGCTGGAAGGCGAAGGCGACGGAGACACATTGGAGGTCAGTCGGCGCGAGATGATTCTGTTTTTTCTTATTAAAATAAAGTATGACCATCTGTTGCGTTGCAGTACGAGTACGACACTGATGAGACGAGCGAACGGGTGGTGCTGGGGCGAGGTACCTATGGAGTGGTGTACGCTGGGAGGGACCTCAGCAACCAGGTCCGAATTGCTATCAAGGAGATCCCAGAGAGGGACAGCAGGTACCCGATGACTCACATTTTTAGTTTGGAGCGCGTACATCATAGGTGTCCAAAGGGCGGCCCGGGGGCCATTTGCGGCCCGCAGCTAATTTTCCAACAGTCCACTGGACATTCTAAAAATACAATTTTAAAAAAAAAACATAAAAAATGGGCAAATAGGTGAAATGTAACCAAAACAATTTGCAATGTTCACTCTGATAACACAAATCTGCCATGAAGGCAGTTTTTTACTTTAAAGCTGTCATTGCTAAAAATTTTTATAATAAATAAAAATCAATGTTGTTATGAATTATTGACCTATTCAAGGTTCCAGTTATTTCACCTCAAATATTCCACTTTGAAATGTTTTTTTGTGGAAAATATTGTATATTATGTGTTTGGTTTAAAAAAAAAAGGGGCATAAAACAGGCCAAAAACAACAAAAAACATAAAAAAACGCATAATCGAAAGATATATCTGGAGATTATCTAGAGATTTAAGTGATGAAAGCAAAAAATACATAAAACTGTATGACTTATTCTTAACACTTTTATAAGTGGGGCCCTTTTGGCCCCCAAACATTTTAGTGGCATTAAAAAAAACTGCCATTGTTAAAAATATAATAATTAATTAAAATCAATGTAGTTATGAATTATTGACCTATTCAAGGCTCCAATTACTTCACATCAAATATTTCACTTTGAATTTTTTTTTTTCTGTAAATATGGGCAAAAAACAAAAACAAAATCAATGTTATGAATTATTGACCCATTGCAGGCTCCAATTACTTTAAATCACATATTGAACTTTGTAATTTTGGGGGGAAAAACTATGGCATTTTTGTGGGGGGTTTTTTGCCATAAAGAAACGGTTTTATTTACCAAAAACGGGGATTAAAAAAAAAAAAAAAAATTTTTATTGAAGGTGATTTGGACATTTAGGCGTTATAAATAAATAAATGATAAATGGGTTATACTTGTATAGCGCTTTTCTACCTTCAAGGTACTCAAAGCGCTTTGACAGTATTTCCACATTCACCCATTCACACACACATTCACACACTGATGGAGGGAGCTGCCATGCAAGGCGCTAACCAGCACCCATCAGGAGCAAGGGTGAAGTGTCTTGCCCAAGGACACAACGGACGTGACTAGGATGGTAGAAGGTGGGGATTGAACCCCAGTAACCAGCAACCCTCCGATTGCTGGCACGGCCACTCTACCAACTTCGCCACACCGCGTTGAATAATAACACAAAATAATACAAATATACATATATATAGGACTTATTTTAAAATTGTTATGACTGGGACCACAGTTGAGCCCTAAAAGTAAAACATCCATTTGCTGTATTGGTTTAAAATGAAAAATATCAAAATGGCCCCTGTCCCCCGCATGCTTTGATTTTTCAATGTGCGGCGCTCAGTGGAAAACGTTTGGACACCCCTGATATAGATGGTGATTAGTGACAGTGTTTCTTTCTCATTCTTCAATCAGGTATTCACAACCTCTTCACGAAGAGATCGCCCTCCACAAATACCTCAAGCACAGGAACATTGTCCAGTATTTGGGCTCGGTTTCGGAGAACGGATATATCAAGATCTTTATGGAGCAAGTTCCCGGAGGTGTGTGTTTCAGCAAGCATTCTGAAGGGACGATACTACAGATAAATGGATGTACAGTGGAACCTCCATTTATGAACGCAATTGGTTCTTGAACAGGTTTTGCAAATAGAAAAGTTTTTATATCGAAGCAAATTTCTCCATAAGAAACCATGTAAATATGAATAATGGGTTTCAGGCTTGACAAGTCCAAATTTTAGTGAATGTTTGTACACTTTGAACACGATATAAAGTGCCATAATGTACTGTATATATAAACAAACATAAAAAGGGGGTGATGGATCACCTTTCTATGTAATAAAGTCTAGACGACAACAACTAGCTAAGCTGCACGCACGCACGCGCACACACACACACACACACACACACACACACACACACACACACACACACACACACACACACACACACACACACACACACACACACACACACACACACACACACACACACACACACACACACACACACACACACACACACACACAGTCACTAGCCCTGTGGTGCACTAATAGTTTGAAATAACAAAACTCCCTAAGTTCAACAGCCAGGTCACCAAAATGATTAAGAATAAAAATATGCAGCGGAATGGAGGGTGAGGCAGTGTCGACAATGCTGTGGATACTTCTTGAATGTCCATTGCTTTCTTTGGACTCATAGTGAGCTAGCAAAACTAGATTTATGCTGTAAAAAGGCTAATGAACACTCAAAAAGCCCACAAAGTAGCTAACGACAGCACTGCTATGCTGACTGAATGAGCATCGGAGAGCGATAAGCCTTCACAATGGATGTGCTGCCAGGCACAAAATAGCTGCACTGCAGGCAACGGGTGAAGGAAACAGTCTTGCACAGTGAAAAAGCATGAGGTGTTCATAAATCGAGGTTGCACTTACAGATGGGTACAGAGTTTGGTACTCTTATAGTTAGCGACCCAATTCCATCAGTTCTACTGGGTAGTGATTCACGTAAAATCAAACGCTACCTTATTTGAATACTTCTGTTGCATGTAACGTTACCTGCGGTTGCAGACTCGACACCGGCTTAAACTTTTTTTTGGAATTTTGCCTATCGTTCACAATCATTATGAAAGACATGACAGCAGATGGATTGTTTTTAATGCATTCTAAATATTAAATAAACGTAACTAAATGTCTGCTTACAGCGTAGCCAATGGGAGCTCCACTGTTTTGCCAATAAAATCCGATCGATAAATAACCATTCAAAAAGCGCCAACAATACCCCATTTACATTTTGTGACTTGAATATGAACCAAGTATTAGTGATATTAATATTATAAGCGCTAACGCAGACAAACAATGTATAGCGGCGTCGATCCACAGCGATCGTTCTGCCACACGATACCTCGACACTAACGAGGGGGAATTACACTTCAACGACTGTCGTTGGCTTTGACAGTTAGGATTGCTCGTTTGCATAAAACAGTTGTTTTTCTCACCAGGATAAGGCAAAACCATCCTTGCACAGGCACATCCTCCTGGTTTTGGAGTATAAATATTTGGGGTTTTGGCACCAGCCGCTGGACTAGATCTGACCTATCTAAGTCTGTGAGCATGAACTTTTGAAGCGTACTCGGTAGAGCAGCTCCATGTTTTCATAGAGATGTTGTATTTAGTTTGTTGGCTTTCATGAAGTCTGCAGTGAGCAGAAATCAGTGATGAAGAAAAAAAAAAGCAAACGCTGTGATGTTTTTGAAATTAATGCACCATATATGCTTAAAATGATCAAATTACCTAAATATGAAATGTAATTATAAATGTGCCTGTTACTACATTACATATATACTTACATCATGTATATAAAACCTTAATGGACATATTTGGATGTTTTTTTAGGCAGAATATATATACATATATAGGTAGAATTTAACGGCTCCCATAGTCTCCATTGTAAGCTGACTTTTAATCGCATTTACTTAATATTTAGAATGCATTAAAAAAGTCCATCCGTCGTCATGCCTTTCATAATGATTGTGAACAATAGGCAAAATTAGCAAAAATAGTGCAGTTCCCCTTTAAGTGGGCCGACTTTTCATTCATATCATATTGCCTCTAATTTACGTTGTAATTGTCCATGCCAACAAAGCAAGCATGCGTAATAGAAAGCGCTCAAAAGTAACGGTCCGCTTTGCAACATGTGCTAGCTTGATGCTAATTTACATTGGGTTTGCCATATCAATGCTACCGAAATGCGTTTGCGACTTCAACAGTTCCAAATTTGGTCATCTAAACCAGTGGTCCCCAACCTTTTTGAAGCTGCGGACCGGTCAACACTTTAAAATTTGTCCCACGGACCGAGGGGGGGGGGGTGTATAATTTATTCATTTTTTTCCCCATAAAGAAATACAATCATGTGTGCTTATGGACTGTATCCCTGCAGACTGTATTGACCTATATAGATATATAATGTATATATTGTGTTTTTATGTTGATTTAATTAAAAAATCAACAGCGGCCCGGTGGTTGGGGACCACTGATCTAAACTACAACTAAGAAGCACCTTACAATCAAACAGCTAGTGTGTAATAAGTACATTACTTAAAGTATAAACACTTTGTAGGACTTAACAAAAGACAAGACTTGTACATTCAACTTCATGGCAAAGACCACTTCCTGACTAGGGCAACACACCGGGGACAAAACCGAAATGAATGCATACTTGGAAATGAGACACAGAAGTGTAGGAAAACAAGATGTAATAACTGGAAAGCACATTCTTATTATTATCAGCAAAATTATAAATGTTAAATTAAAAAAATGATTGTATTATTTTAAAAAAATTAACATTATTTATGTTGCCTACAATGGGGGAGCTGCAGTTTAATGAGCAAAAACAGAAAGTCCAACATACACTGACATTCTGAAGCAGAAACTGGGCCACCTGGCAGTTTTCCATTTAAAACGGGAATACTGAGACATACGAGCACCTTACGTAATCATCTCGGATGTTTGGCTAGGCTCGTCATCGTTTCGGAAAGCGGTCATTTCTGCTTACAGAATGCCACAGTACATGTTGGAATCCATTTCCCACTCAATGAACCGTAGCTCTCCAGCACTCATGCACCCTGAGGCAAAACAGTGATTTTGCTATTCAGACAATCGTGTCAGTAAGTCATTTCCAGTGGCGAGTAAATCTATACTGCTCTACGTGCTGTACACTGACTACTCTAAAGTATATGCACTTCTATAGTATTGTCCCTGTGGTAAAACTGCTGTAATAATGTACCTCTTGTCTTTAGGGAGCTTGTCGGCCTTGCTGCGCTCCAAATGGGGTCCCCTGAAGGAGGCCACCATCATCTTCTACACCCGACAGATCCTGGAGGGGCTGCGCTACCTGCACGAAAACCAGATTGTGCACCGGGACATAAAGGTCAGAAGACGTCCACCGACATTTAACTTCGAAATCGTCGTATTTACCCGCTGCGTCTCCATCAGGGCGACAACGTGCTGGTCAACACCTACAGCGGCGTCTTGAAGATTTCAGACTTTGGTACCTCCAAGCGGCTGGCTGGAGTCAACCCCTGCACAGAGACCTTCACTGGTAACTTGTGATTTTCGGTTTCTACGCCCTTCAAAATAGCAGCAGCGTACATCGAGGCGGACGTTCTTAACCTTTTTGACTTTGGGTCCCAACTTTTCCACTACCAAATACTAATACTGAAATAGTAATCCTACTCTTGATTTTGATCGTATTTAATAATTATATCTAAAATACTTAGTTCAACAGGATAAAACGATTGTTGTCAAGGTTTAGGTCAGGCTGATTGCAAAAGAAACACTAATCAAATATAATTCAAAAGAAGGGACTCACAAAAACTGATTGAAAAATAAATGTATATATAATTACACGGTGCTAAAATAAATACATTCGAAATAAATCAATATAAAAAATATGTATCTTAGAAAAGCTGTCAATAAAATTAAAGTGTAAATGAAATTACAGTTTCGCCACTTAAGTCATAATTTTTGCGCTGAATAAACTTCTCTATGATTAACTTCAGCTTAAGTTCAGTTTGTTTGATATTGTCATTACTGCCACAAGTGGTGGAAAAGTGTATTACAACTGAGTACTGAAACCCATACGGATCACAGCTGAGAAACAGATATTATTTAGCGGCCCTCAAGGGAGTGCTCGCGGGCCAACAATGGCCCTGTGTTAAGAAACACTGCTTTAAAGCATATTTATTGACAAAAAGGGCCACCTATTGTTGCTATCTATGGAAACACTTAGCAGGACTATGAATACGAACATAAACATTCATGGACCATCTGGCCTTCTCCAGTAGCCAGAGAACTGTGTGGAATTAGATTAGGTAATCAAGCGGAGGCAGAATGGTGTTTGTCTTACATTAGTAGGTGTGTGTGTGTGTGTTCTTATCTCCTCTTGTGACGCTGCCTTTTATTGTCCCATGTCCTTGCTGAACCGTTTAGGTCATTGTGTTGCGCAAATTCCACATCTGCCGAGCTGGGGGAAAAAAAAGGTTAACACTAGAATCAAGTGTTAATTTGTTTTTTTTCATATATTTCATGACTTTTCCAGTGGTATCTTTACTGATTATATGGGATAAATCACAGCGCTTTGTCTAAAGTGAGTCATATGGGTAAACAAATTAAGACCGATGTTTGGCATTTTGATGTATATCTGCCTTTTTTCTTTACACAACAGAACTGCATCAGCAAATGCAATATAATACCAATATTAAGTATTTATTATAAAAATAAAAAAACAGTGAGGTTGATGGTAATAACTACTGCTCAAGCACCAGCCTGTTTAACCTGCAAGAGAAAAGTTACCTTTTGGTTGTTATTTTCTTTCATTTAAGAACACAAAATACTCTCATTGTCAATAATTATCCCAAAATATGATCTGATATCTGACAGGGCATTTCAGTTCTTTTGAGAATTCTTCCCCGGTCTGCTCAACTGCCTTTACAGATGCGCTCACGTAGCAATGCCGCCCTCCCCCTCTCCTTCTAATGCAATGCTGGTCGTCTACAGTACGTCTCATCTGCTCACCTAATCTTTCAAAACTTATATTTTTTTTGCCAGGAATTCCAGTTTTTGTTTTTCTTTCCGGGCGTTTTCCGACCTTTGTGCACGACAAACCTCCGTCCGCAATGCTCGGAGCGTAGGCTCATAAAAGGAGCGCGGCGAGTTTCATGTTCCTTGAATGAATCAAATAACGCCGCAGAGCAGTAGAAGATGGATGGATAGACGTAATTAGGGATGTCCCGATCCGATATTTGGATCGGATCGGCCGCCGATATTTGCCAAAAAATGCGTATCGGCAAGGCATGGGAAAATGCCGATCCAGATCCAGTTTTAAAAACAATTCCGGTCGGTGTTTTCCAACGCACAGATTTAAATAATACATTCCACTTTTCTGCTGCTCCCTAATTTCCGTTCCGCATTTTCCAGCACACCTTCAACACATCCACAGGTCTGTGTCCTAACCGTTAAGACGGCCATGTGAATTAAAAGTTACCGGTAAAAATGTCAGCTGTCTCTGTGCGATATAGAAAATGACTATATCGTGATATTCGAGTATACGTTCTCACGCAGTTGCTTTTAGCTGCTGGCATTACACGACAGGCTCTTCCCACTCCTTCTTGTGTCTGCTTCTCACAGACAGCAAGCGCACCTTCTTACACACGTCACATACTGTCACGTCATACGTCACATACGTATACGCCCTCTCCCAGCAGAGAGGTAGCAGCATGGCTAACGTTAGCTGTGATGCGAACGTAGCCGTGTGAGCGGTAATAATGAAGGAAGAATTCATTAATTCCCAAGAAAAACAGCAGGGGGTCGTCTGGCGGTGGTTTGGCTTCAAGTGGGAATATGTCGAACAGACAACCGTAATTTGTCAAGTGTGGGGCAAAAGCGTTGCTATAAAAAGTAGCATTACCGCTAATATGTAGCATCATTTGAAAAGTCCCCTGCTAGAAAATGAAGAGTGTTTGAAACTCCGCACGTCAACACCTCCATTGTGTATTATTCAAACTCACCTAATTCAGCTGGCCAGTTGTTATCAAGAGTACTAAAACCCTTTTCAACATGAATCTGACAACTAAGTAGGCTAAATAACTTTAAACTTTAATACATACTCGGCCAGTATCGGTATCGGATCGGAAGTGCAAAAACAATATCGTATCGGATCGGAGGTGCAAAAACCTGGATCGGGACATCCCTAGTAAGGATAAAAGATATCTCTGCGAAAAATCCAAACTTTGTGTAAATTGACAAATGGGACAATTATCTAATTAAAGAAGAGTGGGCAGCAACTCACACATTCTCATACTTTCTGTTACATCCAGGAAGAAATGTCAGCCAGCTTGAAAAATGTCTCAACTATGAACAACATCAAGGAGCCCAGGCTTGTTTTTATTTAAAATTAAAATTTTGTGAGGAATCCTTACACTGTATTAAATCCATAAACTGCTATAAAATTGTATAAAATTAAGTAGATGGAGAGTTATTGTGATTACCAATTTCCCCCGGAGGTTTCCCATATTTTCAGCTGAAAATGTCGGTGCTCTCTTTAAGACACACATAATAAAGGTGTTTGCAAAATCCCCTGAAGTTTTTCGCTGCTATATTAACCACATTCGCGCCGCATAAAACATTATGTCACTACTGGTGCCACGTTTCCGAAAAAAAGTTTAGAAAACAACTTACGTATATTATTCATGTTTAGCTAACTTTTACTGTGAATTAATATCGGCTCCAAATATCAGTTATCGGCCCTCTTGACCACTAATTATCGGTAAGGGCCCTGAAAAAAAACATATCTCTAAACCAATTATGTGCTTCCTCACCCTGTTACTGTAATTACTTAATGAAACTATTCTGACCACAACCAATAGGGGGTGCCACAGATTTACATTGTCTCTCTTCATCTAACTTTCCTCCTCCCGCGACAGGCACTTTGCAGTACATGGCTCCGGAAATTATCGATAAAGGTCCCAGAGGCTACGGGGCCCCAGCAGACATCTGGTCCCTGGGGTGCACAATCATAGAAATGGCCACCGGAAAGCCTCCCTTCCATGAGCTGGGGGAGCCTCAAGCCGCCATGTTTAAGGTACATAAACACCTCCCTGTAAGAAGACAAAAAGTACTTTTTAAGACAAACGACACTGACTTTGTTGCAGGTGGGGATGTTTAAGATCCACCCTGAGATCCCCGAGTCTTTGTCGCTGGAGGCCAAGTCGTTCATCTTGCGCTGCTTTGAACCGGACCCTCACAAACGAGCCCTGGCCTCCGACCTGCTCAAAGACACGTTTGTCAAGCAGAACACCAAGGGCAAGAAGAGCAAGATCGCCTTCAAACCGTCAGGTGGCATGAGTGCTCCCTGCACTGGGGAGCTGTGGTTCCTTGACATTTCACCCAGTCATTAAATCTTTTCTTTTTGTTTTTGTGGGGCGCGCCCTGTCCAGACTACATCCACGTTTCCCTGCCGGTGCAGTTGCAGTGCGAGGCCACCGGGAGCAGCAGCAGCGAACAGGGCTCCATGAGCCCCGACTGCGACTCCAAACACGACGTCTTCTTCCAGAAAAAGAAAAGCTCTGGCTCAGAGAATCTGCTCAAACCGCCCAACTCCAACTACCTGAGGTGCAAACCCTTTCCATCTTCGTATTCAAACACTTTTCTAAGTTCGACAAATTGAATGTAGAATTTAGCAGAGTGTTCGGCACAAATTGACGCATGAAAAAAAATAAAACTCCATCTATCAATCCATTTTTTACCGCTTGTCCCTCTCGGGGTCGCGGGGGTGGCTGGAGCCTATCCCAGCTATCTACACTAAAACATATTTTTTATCTGATGCACCTCCTCTGCACTGTAAATAGGTGTAGTAGGTTTTCACATACTCATGCTAACTAAGTAGCAAAGAAAACATGAATGAAATAATTATTTTCGAGGGTGAAAAAACAAAAAAAACATGCAGTGCTTAGTTAATGCATTAGACAGTTTGTCATAAAACGTGAAAATAAATATTTAATTTCCCCACATTATAAATATTTTAATAATATTACTACTACAACAATAACATTCTAAAGTCATTAAGAAACTATTTAAAGTACATTTCTCTGTATAGAAAATCTTATTAAATAAATGTGCTTTAATTTTTTTTCTATGATTAATTCAAATCTTAAATTCATTCATAATTTTCCAGAATCAATCAAAAAAATATATACATATATTTTTTTTAAAAACTAATTTTTTTTAGGTCATCTCCACACTGAATTGCTGTCATAAAAACGAGAAAACAAAGCATTATTTTTTTCATATTGTAAATATTTCAATATTACAACTAGTACAAATACATTGTAAAGTAATAATACAATATTTTAAATACATTTCTCTATTCAGGAAATCTTATTCAATAAATATTAATTTGTTTTAAACTATTTTTTGCGAATAATTCCAATCCTAAATTGATTCATATTTTTTTCCAGAATCAATTCAAAAATATAATTTAAAAAAAAATTAAATTTTAGGCCATCTCAGCACTTAATCGCTGCAGGTATTAGTCATAAGAATGAGAACACAAATATTTATTTTTTCATATTGTAAAAATTTAAATTTTACAATTAGTACAACTACATTCTAAAGTCATTAAGAAACTATTTAAAGTACATTTCTCTGTATAGAAAATCTTATTAAATAAATGTGCTTTAATTTTTTTTCTATGATTAATTCAAATCTTAAATTCATTCATAATTTTCCAGAATCAATCAAAAAAATATATACATATATTTTTTTTAAAAACTAATTTTTTTTAGGTCATCTCCACACTGAATTGCTGTCATAAAAACGAGAAAACAAAGCATTATTTTTTTCATATTGTAAATATTTCAATATTACAACTAGTACAAATACATTGTAAAGTAATAATACAATATTTTAAATACATTTCTCTATTCAGGAAATCTTATTCAATAAATATTAATTTGTTTTAAACTATTTTTTGCGAATAATTCCAATCCTAAATTGATTCATATTTTTTTCCAGAATCAATTCAAAAATATAATTTAAAAAAAAATTAAATTTTAGGCCATCTCAGCACTTAATCGCTGCAGGTATTAGTCATAAGAATGAGAACACAAATATTAATTTTTTCATATTGTAAAAATTTAAATTTTACAATTAGTACAACTACATTCTAAAGTAATACAACTGTTTAGGAAATCTTATTCAATAAATAATGTGTTTTAAAACATTTTCCGCGATTAATTCCAATCCTAAATCGAATCATAATTTTCCAGAATCAATTTAAAAACTATATATACATATATAAATATTTACATTTATGCACCTGGGGATAGGGTTTGAACTCACAACCTACCGATCTCAGGATGTATTTATATATATATTTTTACATTTTAAAACAAGTTTTTTAGGCCACCTTTGCACTTTATCCCTGCGCCTATTTATCCGCAGCCAAGAGGAGCTTTTGTAACCCGTTTTGAAAAGGTTTTATTATAATTGTTATACCAAATAATATGTTGTATCGTACTGTATCAGTTTGAATCGAGAATTGTGTTAAATCTCAATCGAGTTGTGAGCTGTTGTAAGCTTACCATCCTTAAATATCATATTACATTTATTTTAAATTATGCACCTTCTTCCATGTTTTATTCACTATAACAGCAAATGCTGTTAATTTAGGACAGGGCCAATACATTTGTGATGGGTTTTTACTTTTTCCACACACAAATCAGACTGTAGCTCTTTTTGTCTCCACATCATAATTGATTTTCGTATCGTTCTGTTAACCGACAAACCAGCAGAGTGAACTATTCCTGCTGCTGCTAATGTTAGGGAGATGTGAACAAATGTTTGGCTGGCAGGTGCTCCCAGCATGCTTCACTGCCTTTTACAACACTCGTATAACAATAACTTTACAAGCTACACACAGGCATGCACACCACACTTGGACACTCGTGTGTTTAAGTAAGCGTGTGCTGCAGATTCACCAGGCACGGTAGCCAGGAGAGGCTTGTATCTGCACACAGGCGGTCGTAAAAAAAATACAAATGACATTTTTTGAAAAGCCCACTGAGGTGTTTGTGTGCGTCGCAGCGTGCCAGATGAAGGCTCCGTGTCGGAGGACCGCAATGTCCCGCCCTCAGCAGAGGACAGAGACGGAGGGCTTTTCTTACTGAAGAAGGACAGCGAGAGGCGGGCCATTCTGTTCAAGGTCCTCAACGAGGACCAGGAAAAGGTCATCTCTAACCTGAAGGAGAACTACATCCAGGTGCTGCTCGTTTAACTGTTTTCTGGCTGTGTTGAATAAATGTCGGTAACGTGCATAAGCATATTTATTTTTAAGTACATCTATAATTGTCATCTTGAGCCTAAAATGTCATCGCTACACAAAAACTTACATATTTGTTCCTTGTGACCATTTTCAATTACAGATCGACCGATATGTTTTTTTCAGGGCCCGATAACCGATATTTGGAGACAATATTTATTTGCAGTAAAAGTTTGGTAAAGATGAATAGTATACATCGGTTAACAGCTGGACAAGGCCTTAAGTTTTTTTTTTTTTTAAACTTTATTTTGTTTAGGAAAAGTCTGAACAGTAACGACATATGTGGCGCTGCTAATGTGGTTTATTTAGCACCAAAAAACATCCAGGGATTTCACAAACACCTTTAATACATGTGTCTAAGAGGAGCATTAGCATTTGTGTTTTAAAATATGGGAAATCTGCTTGGAAAATTTGTAAAAATGTGGGATTTCTCTCCATCACAATGAATTGCCATCTACTCAATTGTATAGCAGTTTATGGATTTAACACATTGTAGGGTTGTACGTTATACCGGTATTAGTATAGTACCGCGATACTAATGAATCATAACCGGTACTAAACCGCCTCTGAAAAGTACCGGTATTTTTTGGCATCACAACATCTTCTTTTGCTTTTTTTAAATGTATATTATATATTTATAAACTCAGAAAATATGTCCCTGGACACATGAGGACTTTGAATATGACCAATGTATGATCCTGTAAAGACTTGGTATCGGATAGACACACAAATTTGTGGTATCATCCAAAACTAATGTAAGGTATCAAACAACAGAAGAATAAGTGATTATTACATTTGAACAGAAGTGTAGATAGAACATGTTAAAAGAGAAAGTAGGCAGATATTAACAGTAAATGAACAAGTAGATTAATAATTCATTTTCTACCACTTGTCCTTAATAATTTTGACAAAATAATAGAATGGAAAATTACACAATATTAAGTTAAAGTACCCATGATTGTCACACACACACTGGTGAAATTATTCTCTGCATTTGACCCATCACCCTTGTTCATCCCCTGGGAGGTGAGGGGAACAGTGAGCAGCAACGATGGCCGCGCCTGGGAATAATTTTTGGTGATTTAGCCCCCAATTCCAACCCTTGATGTTGAGTGTCAAGCAGGGAAGTAATGGGTCCCATTTTTATAGTCTTGGTATGTTACTGCTAATGTCAGCAGACTAAATTAGGACCCTTAGTTTGCTTACTTCCTAATAAAAGACAAGTTGTCCAGTATATTCACTATTTTATTTAAGGACAAACTTGCAATAATAAACCTATGTTTAATGTACCGTAACATTTTTTGTTAAAATAAAGCCAATAATGCAATTTTTTGTGGTCCCCTTTATTTAGAAAAGTATCGAAAAGTACCGAAAAGTATCAAAATAATTTATATTGGTATCGAGACAACACTAATACATTTGAAGTTTTCCTTATGAGGAACCCTGAAATATTGCAAACAATTGAATAAAAACAATTCTATAGTTGAGGCGTTTTTCAAGCTGGATGTCACAGAAAGTATGAGAATGTGTGAGCTGCTTTTCTTTGCTTATACAATACATCTCCTACGTGTCAAGATATTTACACAAAATTTGGATTTTTGGCAGAGATATCTTTACTGTCGTTCTCATATCCATCCATCTCTGTCAAGTTATTTAATTGAATCGCGGAACGTGAAACTCCTTTAACGAGCCCATGCTGCGAGCCTTGCGGGCGGTGCCTTCTCGGGCTACTCCATCGCCGCAGTAGCGAAAACAAACAAAACGGGGGCCAGTGAGAAGGCAGGAAAGAAGGACAAAAACTGGATTTACAGTTAAAAAAAAATGGCTTTTGACAGGTAAACAAAGGAGACGAACTGAGACGAACAATACATCAAAATGTTGCGATTAATTATTGACAATGGGTAATTTATATTTTTAAAATAACTTTTCTCATGCAGGGCTAACACGCTGGTGCTTGAGCAGTGGTTATTACTATCTATGTAACTTAACTAATAAGTATTTTATTGATGCTAAATAATGGTACCATATGTGTATATATTGTATCAGCCAATGTCGTAAAAAAAACAACAAAAAAAACGATACCGATATATGTCAAAATGCAAAATATCCGTAATAATAATCGGTCAACCTCTATTTTTGACGGCGTATATTTATCTTCTTCAAAGCATGCAGCAACATGTTTACTTACGGTTTCCTACAGGGGCGTATTGTGACTGAAATAATAAGTGTGTAAACCAGGGGTGTCAAACTAATTTTAGATCGGGGTCACATGGAGAAAAATCTACTCCCAAGTGGGCCGGACTGGTAAAATCACGGCACGATAACTTAAAAATAAAGACTACTTCAGATTATTTTGTTTGTTTAAAAATAGAGCAAGCACATTCTGAAAATGTACAAATCATAATGTTGTTGGGTTTTTTTTTTTTACACTTACATATTGCGGTTAATAGTTCTATCTTTAGTTGTCGTTATTTATACTTTCTGAATAAATTATGTGATAATGTCATCAGTCAACTCATTGGTGTATCTATCAAGATAAAAAAATAATATCAAAATCAAATTACAGTATGTTATTTATGTAGTTTGCTCATTTTCCTCGACTGGTGCACTAACATCATGTGGTTTATTTATTTTTTACATATGTAGCATAATCTACAAAGATACAAAGAATTGCTATTGCGACATCTAGTGGACACATTTAAAACAGCTGTTTCTTTCATTCAAAAATTCCGGCTCATTTTTGTGCTTGGCAAACTCATCCCGCAGGCCGGATAAAACCTGCCGTACGTTTGACACCCCTGGTGTAAACTGATGTTGCTGAAAAAGTTATTTTTTCAAGTTTGCTTGTGATTATAAAAAAAAAGTGTAATGTATACACACACTGGCCATTTAAAAGTGGGGAAATAAAATATTAAAATATTTTTGGGAAACTGACCTCGAGTGTGAGTTAAAGTTAAATTACCACTGATAGTCACACACACACTAGGTGTGGTGAAATTACCCTCTGCATTTGACCCATCCCCTTGTTCCACCCCCTGGGAGGTGAGGGGAGCACTGAGCAGCAGCTGTGGCTGCGCTCGGGAATCCTTTTTGGTGATTTAACCCCCAATTCCAACCCTTGTTGTTGTGTTCATGTAACACCGAAGAAAAAATGGCTGCCATGCTTATTTATATAATTCACATTCGGTCATTCACTGACCACGTTCTGTGACTCTACCTTTGCTGACATCTTTGGTGACGCTCAGGGCAGCGAGGAGCTCCAGCTGTCCGTGGAGCACATCAAGCAGATCATCTGCATCCTCCGAGACTTCATTCATTCCCCGGAGAGGCGCGTCATGGCGGCCACCATCTCCAAGCTCAAGCTGGACCTAGACTTTGACTCCACTTCCATCAACCAGATCCAGCTGGTGCTCTTCGGCTTCCAGGACTCGGTCAGAAAACACACGCACACATGACATGAAGGCGTTTCATTAAATGGCGTTCATGTTTCCTTCCCTCAGGTAAACAAGGTGCTCAGAAACCATCACATCAAACCTCACTGGATGTTCGCCATGGATAACATCATCCGCCGAGCTGTGCAGGCCGCCATTACCATTCTCATTCCAGGTGAGATTCTACTGACATCTAGTGGACGATTTAGGGACATATGGGTAAAAAGACAGTTACAAAAACAAACAAAAAAAACTCTAAATTGCTTTAACAATAAAAATGCAAAAATCACAAACAAACATAGCATTAAAACATTTGAAAAAAAAGGTACAAACTTGAAATTGTAAATATTATATAAAAGAAAATATAATAATAATACATCAGTATAAATCATATACTGTATATATCAGTGGTCCCCAACCTTTTTTGCACCACCGACCGGTTTATTGTAGGTTTATTCAGGGACCGGTTTTCCACTTGTGCCAGATAAATACAGCAAAAATAAGTGCATGAAAAATACAACTCACTTTCGCACTAAATTAGTGGGAGCCTTGGGCTTGTTTCTTTTCTATGAAATGCAGATGGAAATCAACCTTTGGCTACAATCTGTCACATTTATATTTTATATAAAGTTAAAGTAACAATGATTGTCACACACACACTAGGTGTGGTGAAATTATCCTCTGCATTTGACCAATCACTATTAATCACCACCTGGGAGGTGAGGGGAGCAGTGAGCAGCAACGGTGGCCGCGCCCGGGAATCATTTTGGTGATTTAACCCCCAATTCCAACCCTTGATGCTTAGTGTCAAGCGGGGAGGTAATGGGTCACATTTTTATAGTCTTTGGTATGACTCGGCCGGGGTTTGAGCTCACGACCTACCGATCTCAGGGCGGACACTCTAGCCACAAGGCATATGTTCATTGATGTGCATTGTATCATGTCACAAAGTTATAAGAAATATAACGAATGGCAACTTCCTATCAGGAGTTCTATTGTACATCTATCAACAAGCTTATTGGTGTGTCTAGTGGGACAGGCTAAAGTTAAGTCGGAGAAAATGCAGTCGTTTATATATTATTTAATGTTTCCCTGCGGCCCGGTAGCAAATGCGTCACGGACCGGTACCGGTCCCCGGACCCGTGGTGTTGGGGACCACTGGAATATGTAATATGTAAATATTACATATACTGTATGTTACATTTTATATTGCTACTATGGTACATTTTTAGTCTACTTAATACCTGCATTATTCTTTCCATCCTTTGTAACTGAGCTACTGTGTGGAACAATTTCCCTTGTGGAGCAATAAAGTTTGTCTAAGTCTAAACTATGGTTAGGTCTGAAGTTGTTGAGGGTATTTAAGTTCGTGAAAAGGGAAAAACATAATATTTTAATGTACTTTTTATGAGAGTCACAATTTTCAGATCTCAGGGCAAAAAGTGTTACTTAAAAAAACTCCAACACTAATGCTTCTAAATCACTGTTATCAATGCAGGCTTTCCACTGAAGTGTATTTCTGGTCTTGTCACCCCCTCCTGGGCAGAAGGGCCACACGGCTGCGTAACTGGATCAAAAGAGACGTCGGAGACGCTTTGCTGAAAAAACAGTTGCTTTATTACAAGCGAGCGTCATTTAAACAGGTCTGCAGTACCCGGAGGAATCTAAGTTTAAAAAATGGAGCTAAACCACCAGTCTTATATTCCTACCACCTGTCTGTGTGTGTGTGCTGGGTCAAGAGAGCACATCCCGACCATAAAAGGAGATGTTCATGTGTAAGTGTCTGGAAAACAACTGCTTTAAGTCATAACTTAAATGTTGGCGTTGAGCTAGAACAGGATATGGTTATCACTTTTGCATTCCGAAGTCCCAATTAAGGGCCTCTTTCCTACGAGAGGTGATCCAATCCACCTGCCAATATCAAACTAAGGGGCCTTGTCTTTTTATGTGCTCAAACTGAAATACCACTATGTAATTACACTTGGTGGTTTGCTTCCTCCAAGGTGAATATAAACATTCACCATATGCAGAACATAATATGAGTTAATTAATTCACTTCACCCCAACATGTAATTGATCGTGGCGGCCCGTCACAGCAAAATAAAAGCCGCCACATGTTGAAAATTAGTAGTTTTTTTCTGTTAAAACAAATTAAGGGAATATAATGTATGAATGGATAGGTGCACCCTGTACTGAAAATTTGGCCGGCGAAAAATTACATTGATCACTAAAACAGCACTGCCGAAACAGGATGTTGTGATGACGTAAGCAATACGCACGGGATCGCCTGGAGCGGAGGCAGCATGTCGTGGTCGTACTTTATTATCCATCCATCCATCCATTTTCTATCGCTTGTCTCTTTTGGGGTCGCGGGGGGTGCTGGAGCCTATCTCAGCCAAATTCGGGTGGAAGGCGGGGTACACCGTGGACAAGTCGCCACCTCATCGCAGATAAATCCACCAAAAGCGATGTACAAAATGTGCAATTTGCAAATATTAAGAGCTCTCGCTGTTTGTCGCAGACATCGTGCGACAAAATTAAGGAGTCCCTAAACACAAGTTCAGTTTCCAATAACACAAGAAAAAGGTGTTAGGTTTGTTGATTGCAGTTTTTAGTAAAAAAAAAAAAAGATTGGAGGAGTCTCGAAAAAACTTCAAAAATGTTCAACAAAGTACATTGTACATACAATACAGGCCAAAAGTTTGGACACACCTTATCATTTCAATGCATATTCTTTATTTTCATGACTATTTACGTTGTAGATTGTCACTGAAGGCATCAAAACTATGACAAATGTGAAGTGAAAACCCTTTCAGGTGACTACCTCTTGAAGCTCATCGAGAGAATGCCAAGAGTGTGCAAAACAGTAATCAGAGCAAAGGGTGGCTATTTAGAAGAAACTAGAATATAAATCATGTTTTCAGTTATTTCACCTTTTTTTTGTTTGTAATATCTATATATATATCTATATATATATATATGTGTGTATATATATATATATATATATATATATATATATATATATATATATGTATATATATATATATATATCTAATATATATATATCTAATATATATATATATATATATATCTAATATATATATCATATATATATATATCTAATATATATATCAAATATATATATATATCTAATATATATATATCATATATATATGTATATCTAATATATATATCAAATTATCAATATATATATATATATATATATATATATATATATATATATATATATATATATATATATATATATATATATATATATATATATATATATATATATATCTAATATATATATATCATATATATATGTATATCTAATATATATATATATATATATATATATATATATATATATATATATATATATATATATATATATATATATATATATATATATATATATATATATATATATATACACTACCGTTCAAAAGTTGGGGGTCACATTGAAATGTCCTTATTTTCAATGAAGATAACTTTAAACTAGTCTTAACTTTAAAGAAATACACTCTATACATTGCTAATGTGGTAAATGACTATTCTAGCTGCAAATGTCTGGTTTTTGGTGCAATATCTACATAGGTGTATAGAGGCCCATTTCCAGCAACTATCTTTCCAGTGTTCTAATGGTACAATGTGTTTGCTCATTGGCTCAGAAGACTAATTGATGATTAGAAAACCCTTGTGCAATCATGTTCACACATCTGAAAACAGTTTAGCTCGTTACAGAAGCTACAAAACTGACCTTCCTTTGAGCAGATTGAGTTTCTGGAGCATCACATTTGTGGGGTCAATTAAACGCTCAAAATGGCCAGAAAAAGAGAACTTTCATCTGAAACTCGACAGTCTATTCTTGTTCTTAGAAATGAAGGCTATTCCACAAAATTGTTTGGGTGACCCCAAACTTTTGAACGGTAGTGTATATATAAAATATATATATATATATATATATATATATATATATATATATATATATATATATATATATATATATATATATATATATAGAAACATATATATATATATACAGCCCGGCCCCCGGCCAAATTGTTTTAACCCAATGCGGCCCCCGGGTCAAAAAGTTTGGGGACCCCTGATGTAAATGTTAGGTGTCTAAACTTTTGGCCTGTACTGTACAATAAGCAGCAACAATGGAAAAATAGAGCAAAATGATACAAGAAAAAACACATTTTGATACTAATTTATGGAATCAGATTTTTTTAAAATACATTTTTAAGCCTTTTTAAAGAAATTATCACGGATTATGCAAATTGTATGATGATGCCATTTGGACCACGCTCCCACAGGTATATTGTAAATTTGGGGGAAACCCAAATTGACACACAGTAATTGTGACTGTAATACCTGGGTAAAGGTATTCATAATCTCAGTGGGACTTTCCCATTGAGATCAATACTCAATAATCTATTTTACAAGGGAGATTCCTAAAAATTTCACTTTGCACCTACTTTTTTGAAAACATTGCTTATTTTGTATTTTCCCCAATAAAAACATTTCAGCGTTTTTAACATAAAACTAAAAATAATAATACAAACGCTCTCAATGGTAAGGCCTGAATTGTTGTATATTACATTTTTATTGCACTTTTATGAGAAAGACCGTTTTAGGACATACAAGTAAAAAGTGTAACATATTTTTTAAATATGTCATACTCACCTCTTGACTTTTCCCCCTCAATAGAGCTGCAGACACACTTTGGCCCGGCATCCGAGTGCGAGGGCGCCGAGAAGGAGGACGAAGTGGACGAAGAGGAGGTCGAGTTCGGCCCCGTGTTGGCGCCGGTCGCCGACGACACCGGGGCGTCCGCCGACCCGGCTGCCTCTGCCGTCACCGCGCTCCACTCGGCCCACTCCCACGAGCACCAGCGCTCCCACCACCAGCTGGGGGCTCAGCTCGGACGCCTCAAGCAGGAGACCAACAGGTAGGCAGATCTCTGACCTCAGCCGTGCTCTGTTATCGTCACTTCCTGTTGGCGTCCGATTACTTCTGTTCATCATGGCCTCAGTCAATAAGAGTTGTGGCACCTGACTGTATCAAATTGCGTAATTTGAGCCCTGTGATGCAATACTGGAAAAAGGAAAGTTGTGAACGCCCACGCTGTTGCAAGTCCCAACACACCCTGAGAAAGTCTGACTCACCTCATCTTCTTTGGCGCCCCCTGCAGGCTGCTGGAGGACCTGCTGCAGAAGGAAAAGGAGTACCAGCAGGTCCTGAAGGCCACGCTGCAGCAGCGAACGCACGACCTGGAGCTGGTCCGGGTCCGACACAGACCAGCAGGTAAGACCCCTTCACTTTCAGCCCTCACAACTCGACTTAATTTTGTGGTTTTTCTTAGATATTTCACCGCCATCCATCTTCCACATTCCGGCAGACCACGAGCCTGATAAGCAGCTTACTGATTGGCTAAAGGAGCAGGGTGCGGACCCTGACACGATTGACAAGGTCTTCTTTTTTGGATAGTTTTTTTCATAACTTTCTGAAAGGCTAAACATCCATCGATCCATCCATCCATTTTCTACCGCTTGTCCCGTTTGGGAGGCTAAACATAATGTAAACAAATCTCATCCCTATGCTGCTCACAACCCCTAGAGGACATATTTCCCTGGAATTTTGCTATTTCCGCAATCATGGTGTACTTAACATGCGGCTTGTACGTGCTGGCTATCCATTCGCGGCATATACCGTATTTTCCGGGTTACAGAGCGTACCGGTATTTAAGCTGCACCCACCAATTTTTAGAATAAATAAATATTTTTACATATACCGATAAATACCAAGTAAGTGTTGTCCCGATACCAATATTTTGGTACCAGTACCAAAATTATTTAGATACTTTTTGGTACTTTTTGATACTTTTCTAAATAAAGGGGACCACAAAAAATTGCATTATTGGCTTTATTTTAACAAAAAATCTTAGGGTACATAAAACATATGTTTCTTAATGCAAGTTTGTCCTTAAATAAAATAGTGAACATACAAGACAACTTGTAGATAAGCCCCTGTACTTGGTATCATTACAGTGGATGTTAGGTGTTGATCCACCAATGACGTTTGTTTACATTTTGATGCTGGTGAGCTACGGTGTGTAGTGAAGCATGTTTAGCTATTCCTCGTCCTGCAGGGATGATACTTGTAAGAAACATACTTTATTTATCACCACGAAGGCGAGGATTAGTGATTTAGAAGTAGCTAAAACACTGTCGACAGCGGCTGGACTTTAGCCGCTAGCTAGCTATCCATGTCTTAAAGCATCTCTTCAGTGTTATAACTCCACCTTTATCGTTAGTTTTTAAGCCAAAATGCGTCCGTTCTCACTTTTCTGTCTACACACTGTGTCTGCTTGTAAGTACTCCGGGATTGTGCGCTACCGAACATGCTCGTCTGCTCGTAAACCAGCAATGACAAGACGTGACGACGACGGGGTGGTGGGGGATCGAAACTTTTCAGAGGCGGTATAGTACCAAATATGATTCATTAGTATCGCGGTAATATACTAATACCGGTATACCGCACAACACTAACTAGTACATAAGATTTTGTAAAGGTTTATTTACATACCTTAATTGTTTCCAAACAGTAAGTAAAAGGGGTGATCAAACAAAACAGAATGTCACCGTCATGGTCACCTACTAGCTGTGGAAGCTAGTTCTCCAAGCCGCTAAAAAAGATTCAATAACTCCACTGTGAAATCTTGGTGAATATACGAAACTGAAACAATACAAACAGAATGCCATTGTAAGTTAATACAACTAAAAGAGACACTTTGTTAGCATATTCGCTAATGCTAACGACGCTAGCTTGATTACCTTCAGATAGCAGCTACAAACATGCATGAAAACACACCCACAAACACCACACATGGGACGGTTTAGTAAGTAGGATTTTTTTGTTTAAATGGTAAAACTTACAAACGTTGCTTGGAGTGACGAATGAAAAATCATTTAGAGCAGAAACGCTATAGACGATTACACTTCCGGTTGAAGGCACAAAACAGAAAGTACATTTTGAAACCGCATCATGTGCAGTGAGCAAACTTGTCCAAAAGATGGCGCCACAGCACAAACAATAACACACCTTTATAGTGTCTCTGTAAGTGTTCTATGAAAATTATTTGTTGAATACAAAAAAACACATGTTGATACTAATTTGTGAAATCATCCATCCATCCATCCATTTTCTACCGCTTATTCGCTTCGGGGTCGCTGGAGCCTATCTCAGCTACAATCGGGCGGAAGGCGGGGTACACCCTGGACAAGTCGCCACCTCATCACAGGGCCAACACAGATAGGCAGACAACATTCACACTCACATTTACACACTAGGGCCAATTTAGTGTTGCCAATCAACGTATCTCCAGGTGCATGTCTTTGGAGAAAATCAGATGTTTTTAAAATATATTTTTAAGCCTTTTTAAAGAAATGATCACGGATTATGCAAATTGTATGATGACGCCATTTTGACCACGCTCCCACGGGTATATTGGCAGTTTGGGGGAAAATCGTGACTGTAATACCTGGGTGAAGGTATTCATAATCTCACTGGGACTTTCCCATTGAGATCAATACTCAATAATCTATTTTACAAGGGAGATTCCCAAAAATTGCACTTTGCACCTACATTTTTGAAAACATTGTTGAATACCAAACATTATGGTTGTTAGCAAAGAAAAATCCATACATAAATCAGCCGCACTATTCTATAAGCCGCAGCGTGCAAAGCGTGGGGGAAAAAAGTAGTGGCTTATAGTCCGGAAATTACGTTAATAATATTTCAGAAAAGGACATTTGCATTTAAAATAAATTCCAGGAAATATTCAGTTCATAAATTTGTATTTGTACGATTGTTTTTATTTACATTTTAAAAAGTATGCCTGTGTACTGTGTTGCCAGAGTTTCATAATCAATGCTGTATTGCAGTGGTTCTCAAACTTATTTTCACCAAGTACTACCTCAGAAAACACTTGGCTCTCCATGTACCACCATAATGAACAAACATTAACATACAGTAGTAGCGTTGTAGGCCTAAGTAGTCATTGAAAACAGGGCAGATGTTTTATTTAACAAGTATATTCAAAATTTTTGGCCACTGTAACATTAAATATAGTTTGAACACTAACACTGTGTTTGAATATAAGAAAATAAAACACTGTACTTTAATCAAGTAGAGGGAATATTACCCTCTCCAGCGTTATCTCTTGCATTTTAAATTTACGAAGAAATTACGTTTAATTTTTATTTTTTACATGGTCTTTGTTTTCCTTCGCAGTTTGTGCTTGAAGAATACACGCTGACGGACGTCCTAAGTGACGTCACCAAAGACGACCTGCGCTGTTTACGCCTCAGGTACAAATTTTGAGTTTGTGCACCACTTACGACGTCACCACTATGCTCCTCCTCTTTAGGGGCGGAGTCCTATGCCGAATCTGGCGGGCCATTCAAAGGCACCGGGAGCGAGAGAGGCTGAGGGGCGGCGAGCGTTCGGATGACGACGTGTGACGTTCTTTCTGCCAAAACGCCATTGTGCCTTTTTCTCTCCTTACTGCCTTTTCATTAACTAACGGTGCAGCCACTACTCTCCCTTGCGTCGCACATTTGCAGCACTCACAATTAAAGAAAGATAAATAACCTATTGACCCAAATATAGGACAACCCAGAATAAATACAACGATCGTGGTATAACAGGACATTGAGTATAAACAACCATGCTATGTAAGATGACCCTGAATACAAGAGGACTGAACTATAAACCAAAAATGATATAAGACAACCCAGATATAAGGGGACCCCGATCCAAGACGATTCTGAACGTAAGACTGAAAATGTAAGACAACCCCGATATAAAACATTCCACGTATGAGACAACAAAGATTAAGTCTCCCCAGGTAGAAGATGACACCCATATAGGACAAGACTGAATATATGACAACCCCAAATGTAAGATGACCCAGGTATAAGATGACCCCGATACAATAAGATTCGGCTTTAAGACGAGATTGAATGTAAGACAACCACAAATGTGGGACAACCCTGATATAAGACCTCCGAGATATACGACCCAAATATATGACAGGACGACCCTGATGTAAGACAAAACCAATATAAGAAAAGGTTTAATATAACACCCTCCTACAAGACAAGACTGAATGGAACACAACCCTGAATATAAAACGACACCAGTATAAGGCATGCTTGCTGCAAGACGACCCTGCTAGAAGACAAGACTGAATATAACACATCCTTGAACATAAGATGATTCTGATACAAGATAAGAATATAAGACAGCCCTGAATATAAGACAACAAAAACCCTAATACACACTTGATATAAGACAACCCCTAAAATATGAATTGATTCTGATATAAGCCAACCCAGAATATAAGACAACGCCAGTATAAGACACGCTTGACATAAGACGACCGTGATGTAAGACGATCAAAATATATTCCATGCTTGATATAAGAAGACCCCTGATATTAAACAACCCTGTAATAAGACAATACTGAGAATACAACAACTCTGAATATAAGATAATTCTGATGTAAGACAAGTTTGATATAAAACAACACCAATATATTACACACTTGACATAAGACAACCCCTGATGTTAAACAACCCTGCTATAAGACAAGACTGAGAATAAGACAACACCAAATGTAGGATAATTCTGATATAAGATGACCCTGGATATAAGACAAGCTTGATATAAGGCATCCCTAATGTAAGCAAATCCCAATATAATACACGCTTGATAAAAGATGACCCTTGAAATTAGATTACCCTGCTATAAGACTTGACTGAATATAAGACAACACCAATATAAGACGAGCTTGATATCAGACAGCCCCTGATATTAAAACGACCTTGCTATAAGACAAGACTAAAAATAAGACAACACTGAATTCAAGATCACTCTGATATAAGACGACCCTGGATATAAGACAAGCGTGATATAAGACAACCCTAATGTAAACAAATCCCAATATAATACACTCTTGATAAAAGATGACTCTTTAAATTAAATTACCCTGCTATAAGACTCGACTGAATATAAGACAACACCAATATAAGACTTGACTGAATATAAAACACCAATATAATACAAGACTGAATATAAGACAACACCAATATGAGACAAGCTTGATATAAGACAGCCCCTGATTTTAAACAACCCTGCTATAAGACAAGGCTGAGAATAAGAGAACACTGAATTTAAGATCATTCTGATATAAGACGACCCTGGATATAAGACAAGCTTGATATAAGACAACCCTAATGTAAGCAAATCCCAAATATAATACATGCTTGATAAAAGAGGACTCTTTAAATTAGATTACCCTGCTATAACACTCGACTGAATATAAGACAACACCAATATAAGACTTGACTGAATATAAGACAACAACAATATACGACTTGACTGAACATAAGTCAACACCAATATGAGACAAGCTTGATATAAGACAGCCCCTGATATTAAACGACGCTGCTATAAGACAAGGCTGAGAACAAGAGAACACTGAATTTAAGATCATTCTGATATAAGACGACCCTGGATATAAGACAAGCTTGATATAAGACAACCCTAATGTAAGCAAATCCTAAATATAATACATGTTTGATAAAAGAGGACTCTTTAAATTAGATTACCCTGCTATAAGACTTGACTGAATATAAGACAACACCAATATAAGACTTGACTGAATATAAGACAACAACAATATACGACTTGACTGAATATAAGACAACAACAATATACGACTTGACTGAATATAAGACAACAACAATATACGACTTGACTGAATATAAGACAACACCAATATACGACATGACTGAATATAAGACAACAACAATATACGACTTGACTGAATATAAGACAACAACAATATACGACTTGACTGAATATAAGACAACACCAATATACGACTTGACTGAATATAAGTCAACACCAATATAAGACAAGCTTGATATAAGACAGCACCAATATAGGATAATTCTGATACAAGACGACGCCAGGTATAAGGCAAGATTGATATAAGATAGGCTCCAGCACCCCCCGCGACCCCGAAAGGGATAAGCGGTAGAAAATGGATGGATGGATGGATATAAGAATCCTTGATATACAGTAAGGCAACATTGAATATAAGATTATTCTGATACAGAACAAACAAAATAGACTTTTTCAATACCTGGTTTTGGAAAAATAACTGGTAGATAACCAATAATATTGAATAAAGATGGATGTCATATTTATTTGCTGCTCTACAGTTGTTTGATGATTTATTATAGACATCTCAAAATTAGCATCATAGCTCCTGTGTTGTTTGCCAACTTGTCCAACCAATCTTCAGGTTCCACTGGTGTATGTGTGAGTGACAGAAAGAAAAGCTTAGAGAGAAGACGCAACCTGTTCGTTGTGTATGTAAAAAATCTCAAGAATATAAGACGACTGTCGTTTTCTGACTCTTTTTCTTGGGGAGAAAAAAACGTATCAATGTATCGTTTGTCTCTTCCATTGAAAATGTGAATGATGTCCTCATTTTCACCACAATCTACAAGACTATGCCCCCATTTGCTGTAAGAAAAGAAGGTTTAAGTATGAAAAAGATGGTGTTTATTTATTAAAATGTTACATGTCATGACCAAACCAGCTACGATTCATGATCGCAGGGTGACACTTGCACACGCCTTTGTTTTCCTCCTTAAAGTCAAGTACACAGTTATTTGGATGTTTTCTTTGACCGCGTGTGCTTCATGTTTGCTTTGCAATAAACCTGCAAATAATTCACTTTGTTTCATTTTCTGTCCTTTTGATAAGATAGATTATTTTGATTGTTTTATACATTTCTCTGTACAAAGATGTTTTAATTTCTGAAATCACAAAACAACAGCACAGGACTAATCAGTCGTTGACGTCATTCTCGCGTTGTGTTTTTTCCCCCATGTTTAAATTGCTCAAGACGGACAAATTGTGTCATGTGCGAGTCATCAAAGACGCAGCGGAAGGTCATTTAGATAAAACGAGAGGTCGCAGTATGTCAAACATTTCCGTGATAAAAATTCAAAGAGCCCATCGGAAGATAAAGATTGTGTGATTGTTTTCCACTCATGACGCTTTATTTGTGGAGGGTGTGCGCACCTGACTGGTTGTTTGTACAAACACAATGCAATCTATATTGGACACATAACACACCTAATCTCAAAGTACTATATTCTTTTTTTTATAACTGATGGTCTTAAAATGGTAAATGGGTTATACTTGTATAGCGCTTTTCTACCTTCAAGGTACTCAAAGCGCTTTGACACTATTTCCACATTCACCCATTCACACACACTGATGGCGGGAGCTGCCATGCAAGGCCCTAACCACGACCCATCAGGAGCAAGGGTGAAGTGTCTTGCCCAAGGACACAACGGACGTGACTAGGGTGGCAGAAGCCGGGGATCGAGCCAAGAACCCTAAGGTTGCTGGCAACATACATACATACATACATACATACATACATACATACATCTTCCCAACAAAAACTAATTAAATTCACATTAATGTAGCAAAATGACAATATCTTAAGATCCGCTCCAAAATTGAATAAGATCTTCCTTTGAAGTGAACATTTTTTTCAAATTAGGTACCTTTTTGAGTGTGTTAACACATGTTTATTGTTTAATAATAAAATACAATTTTTAATGTAACATTTGAAAATGAGCTGATAATGATATCTTGTTTTCTTATGACATTTTTTAGTATTAATTCGCAAGTATTATAAAGTAGACTTTGCATGTAGTTGCAATTCCAAGACATTAGATGGCAGTAGTTTATATGGTGTGTTGCCTTAAGGCAGTGTTTTTCAACCACTGTGCCGCGGCACACTAGTGTGCCGTGAGATACAGTCTGGTGTGCCGTGGGATATTATGTAATTTCACCTATTTGGGGTAAAAATATTTTTTGCAAACAAGTAATTATAGTCTGCAAATCATGTGCCGTTGTTGAGTGTCGGTGCTGTCTAGAGCTCGGCAGCGTAACAATGTTATACTCTTCAATATCAGTAGGTGGCAGCAGGTAGATAATTGCTTTGTAGATGTCGGAACATGGTTTGTCGTGATCGCAATATGCAGATGACAGTGCGAGGCAGCATGCAAGTGAAAAGGTATCTAATGCTAAAAGCAAAAATAAACAAAAGGCGAGTGCCCCTAAGAAAAGGCATTGAAGCTTAGGGAACATAACTAAAACTGAACTGGCTACAAAGTAAACAAAAACAGAATGCTGGACGACAGCAAAGACTTACAGCGTGTTGAGCAAAGATGGTGTCCACAAAGTACATCCGAACATGACATGACAATCAACAATGTCCCCACAAAGAAGGATAGCAACAACTTAAATATTCTTGATTGCTAAACCAAAGCAGATGCGGGGAATAGCGCTCAAGGAAGACATGAAACTGCTACAGAAAAATACCAACAAAACAGGAAAAGTCACCAAAACTGGAGCGCAAGACAAGAACTAAAACACTACACACAGGAAAACGCCAAAAAAAGGGGTGACAGCACTTTAAGTCAAGAGCTATATTGATGCATGGTTGGTTATGGTTTAAAGTCATACCCAACAATTGCGACAACGACTTTTTACTGTCAATATCGGCTGCTGAGTTTCATTTTTTAATGATTTCTGCTGGTGGTGTGCCTCCAGGTTTTTGTTTTTTCAATGAAAAAATTGCGCCTTGGCTCAAAAAAGGTTGAAAAACACTGCCTTAAGGGGTGTAAATCTTTGGGCATCTAACAATTTGATCGGTTCCGATTCCTGGGGTGCCGATTCGATTTAGAATGGATTCGCGATTCTAATCGATTCTCGATTTGGTATAATAATTGTTATGAAACGTTTTAAAAACAGGTTAAAATTAACAAAAGCTCATTCTGGTTACATGGAAATGGCCTAAAACACATTTTTTTAAATTGATTCATTAAAAAAAAGTTATGAATCTATTTAAAATCGGGATGGATAAGAATTGCGATTCGGATGGGAATCGACGTTTTTGTACACAGCTAGTTGCCTTAGGCAGGAAGTGGTCTTTGCCATTAAGTTGAATGTGTCATCGGAGACGCCAGAGGTTGTTGTGATTTTAAGGATGCAGTTGAACGAGTTTGGGGTGTGAGGTAAAAGGGGTATTTATTAACAACAACAAAAAAAATGACAGCAACGGGGAAGTGCTATAACCGGATAGGCTATGACAAACACAAAACAAAATGCAAAACACTTACGGGAAAAGTGAAGCAGACGGCGTCCGCATGTACGAGTGTACTTGCGCTTAGCATCAAAAAAAAGGATCGTCTATGGTCACCAGTTAATAGGGAATCCATAACATCAACAACCACAAACAATGTCCCGACAAAGAATGGTGGCTCACTCACACTCAACTTAAATAGAACTGATTGCAAACCGAAAACAGGTGAGGGGAAATGCTCTGGGAAAGATGACACCAACACAACAGGAAGTGCCACCAAAAGAAGAACGCAGGACAGGAACCAACACCAAACACAGGAGAACACTAACAAAAAGGCTGACAGAATGTGTCAGTCTAGTATTTTGTTGAGCCCTACAAAGTGTTTACAATGTATTTATTTAGCTTATAACACACCTGCTGTTTGATTGTAACGTGCATTTTAGTTGATGTTTTCATGACCAAATTTGGAGGTGTTGAAATCGCCATGTAAACTTGCTAATGCTAATCAGCAGCATGTATCAATAGCATGCATAAGGCAAATCCAATTTTGGTAAAAGTGAAGCCTTACTTTTGAACGCTTTCTATCAGGCGTGCTTGCTTTGTTGGCATTGAAAATTGCAACATTACCTAGAGCAGGGGTAGGGAACCTATGGCTCTAGAGCCAGATGTGGCTCTTTTGATGACTGCATCTGGCTCTCAGATAAATCTTAGCTGAAATTTGCTTAATTTGATAAGTAATTACGCTGGTAATCACAGTGTTAAAAATAACCACGTATCAACCAGACTACAAAGCCATCAGCAAAACCATGCAGCACCAGAAGTTGCATTAATGGTAAGAAGTATTTTATTTATTATTGGTTATCTTCAGAATAGCAATGTTATTAAAAAGAATAAGAGACTTATCATATTTTAAACATGTTGGTCTTTCTTAAAAATGCACGCATTCAGTTGTATTCAGTGTTAAAAAATATTATATGGCTCTCAAGGAAATACATTTTAAAATATTTGGCTTTCATGGCTCTCTCAGCCAAAAAGGTTCCCGACCCCTGACCTAGAGGCAGTCCGCCTGAGTCTGCTACCGAATGTAAGATCACAAGCAACAAAGGTATCGGACTATGGCACTGTCCTATTTTATGTAAATTGGTACCCGGTAGTAGACGGAATTCGGTCAGTGCCTATAAAAGTACCGAATTTAGTACCCTTCTCAATCATAACTTCCTTTTTGATATCCTACGAAATTCTTGGAACAGCGCCTTTGTTTTTGATTCGTTAATTTTCTGCAAGTCACTCATTCACCTGATCAGTCAAAAGTGAGGTCATGCTGGAAAATGTTATGTTATTGTGTCATTCATTCCTCAGTTAATTATGCTGCACTTAACACAACAAACCAAAAGTTACACACAGTGAGTAGTTCCTTTAGGCAAATGTGCTGGAAATCTTCAAACATGATCCAAACCTTTAGGTGATAAAAATAAATAATGCTGACCAGGAATTTCCCACCTGGAGCGGCACACCGACGCAAAGAATCTCCTACTTTAAGCGCTTGCATCATAACAAGGAAACACTCCTGCCAACATGTGCACACACGCCCAAACATATCTACTGTGGTAATCTGTTACTATTTTTAGCCCTTTTTTTTGGCCTCACGCACGGTGGCCTGATTTCAGCTCCAATTGTGGTGAAACGAGATGACATCATATCTGATCTGTTTGACACTATAATGAAAAAAGATAAACAATTGGTTGCTTATACTGTACGTGCAGAAAGTTGCAAAGACTAAAACAATACAGTCCTGAATTAGTGGTTTAAACATGACAGAATGTCGTAGCAATGCAGAAGATGTGGTGCAAACATGCCTTCAGTGTCTGCAAGCAGGATAAGGTGATAGCAGCAGAGCCATCTGATTGGACACTTAGTGAACGCTTTCAGGTCATGCCATGACTTTGTTTTGATCATCATCAGCCAATCTTGTTTCATTGTCTTGGAGAAAAAGTCTCATGCTGAACAATGAGTTAAAAAAAAAAGTCTGGGTTTATATGCAGTAAATAATTATAGTTTTACAAGCAGAAAACACTGCAAAACAAAAGACATTTAAATAAGGAATGAAACGGATAAAATGGCATTTAACATACATTTTTCTTTTATTGAAGACTCTTGTTGGCTAAGACAGCAAAAGCTAAATTTCAGAGGATAATGACGCAAAAATGCAACTAAAAAAAAGGTACAATTCTAAAGTGTAGAATTATTTTGGTCTAAAAGCACCAATAAGGAGACACGTTTTTTTCCTCTTTACGATTTGTCTTACTGACCAAGTCGGGGTTTGGGGTCACATTGAAATGTCCTTATTTTTGAAGGAAAAGCACTGTACTTTTCAATGAAGATAACTTTAAACTAGTCTTAACTTTAAAGCAATACATTCTATACATTGCTAATGTGGTAAATGACTATTCTAGCTGCAAATGTCTAGTTTTTGGTGCAATATCTACATAGGTGTATAGAGGCCCATTTCCAGAAACTATCACTCCAGTGTTCTAATGGTACAATGTGTTTGCTCATTGGCTCAGAAGGTTAATTGATGATTAGAAAACCCTTGTGCAATCATGTTCACACATCTGAAAACAGTTTAGCTCATTACAGAAGCTACAAAACTGACCTTCCTTAGAGCAGATTGAGTTTCTGGAGCATCACATTTGTGGGGTCAATTAAACGCTCAAAATGGCCAGAAAAAGAGAACTTTAATCTGAAACTCGACAGTCTATTCTTGTTCTTAGAAATGAAGGCTATTCCACAAAATTGTTTGGGTGACCCCAAACTTTTGAACGGTAATGTATATATATATATATATATATATATATATATATATATATATATATATATATATATATATATATATATATATATATATATATATATATATATATATATATATATATATATATATATACTATATGTACATATAAATGGCAAAACGTCGGATTTTGAAAATAAATGTAGTAACTTTTTGTAAAAGATTAAGACTTTATATGTTTGGTTTTTAAAAAAATGCTTGCATGTTTTTGTTAGGGCTTGTACCTTCCGTTAACAATTGTACTTTTATGGCTATTGTGTTATCCTACATTAGTAGAGGTGGGAATCTTTGGCCACCTCACGATTCGATTACGATAACAATTTAGGAACTACGATTCGATTGAAAATCGATGATTGATGCATCTTTAATTGATGTACATTGATGCAGTTTTCCATTTCTTATTGTTTCACTAAATAAGCATTTATCACATGCAACATTAAAACAGTTCAATTAATAAAAGTGTGCAAAATAAAAAGGAGCTGGTCAGATCACTCAATGAGGTGGCTCGTTGCAGTCAGACAAATTTTAAACATGTCTGCCTTACTTTATTTACAATAAATACATTGATTATCAATTATTGACGTTTCCTAATTGATTCTACAATCGTCCATGTCCGAATTGCAATGCATCTAAAAATGTATTATTTCACCCACCTCTATAAATTAGCAGAACTGTTTTTAATGTGGATCTGTCTTTTTCTTTTTAATATGTAGTATTATTGTTATGAATGAATGTGTGTGTTCCCTTTCGACTTAAAGGGGACATATAATGATTTTTTCTACATTTAAAACACTTCCTTGTGTGTGACACGAGATTGCTGGTTCTTCAGTCAAAACTTTGCGTAGATTATGTTTTACGGACCGTTTTCAAGCCGCTTTCAGACCGTCTCTTCAGGATGCACCGTTTTATGGGCGGTCTTATTTACATGACTATAATTTGACAGCGTCTTCTCCCCGCCATCTTTCTTGTAGTTCTTAACGCTTCATAGCGAGTCTACTGATGGATATACAATAAGCTTGCACTACACGCTACTTTTTATTAGAAATGGCAACAGTGAAGGATGCATGTGCATGTACGAGCCAGTCTGCACCACAACAAGAGGATAGGGAAAAAGAAGGAACTTACTGACTACAGCGTCGGACTCGCACAAAGCCCTTTGAGTAAATCTCTACTATATAAGGATAATCCGCTGACGTCGCACTTGGGAAAAACATCAACAGTTTGTTTCTTGAAAGTGTGAAGGAAGGCAAGATTGTTTTATAAATATTTTCGCAATGCCTCCATGGTTTGATTTCAATCTTTTTTAGGACTTAGGCAGATCCCAAATACACATTTTATTCGTCATTTCTCAACACCTAAACAAGGATACCCCAGGTTGAAGATGATTACTATCTGCGCTCAGTCCTGGCTGATGGATATCAATTTGACGTCTACGCTACTTTTTATTAGAAATGGCAACAGTGTACGATGCATGTGCATGTACAAGCCAGTCTGCCCCACAACTAAAGGATAAGGAAAAAGAAGGAACTTACTGACTACAGCATTGGACTACGATTGCGGACTCGTGCAGAGCCCTTTGAGTAAATCTCTAACAAATGGATATTCCGCTGATGTCGCACTTGGGAAAAACGTCAACAGCTCGTTTCTTGAAAGTGTGAAGGAAGGCAAGATTGTTTTATAAATATTTCCGCAATGCCTCCATGGTTTGATTTCAATTTTTTTTAGGACTTAAGCAGATCCCAAATACACATTTTATTCGTAATTTCTCAACACCTACACAAGGATACCCCAGGTTGAAGATGATTACTATCTGTGCTCAGTCCTGGCTGACGGATATCAATTTGAACTATACGCTACTTTTTATTAGAAATGGCTTCAGTGAAGGACGCATGTGCATGTACGAGCAAGTCTGCCCCACAACAAGAGGATAGGGAAAAACAAGGAACTTACTGACTACAGCGTCGGACTCGCGCAAAGCCCTTTGAGTAAATCTCTACCACATATGGATAATCCGCTGACATCGCACTTGGGAAAATTGTCAACAGTTCCTTTCTTTCATTTCTGCAATGCCTCCATGCTTTGATTTCAATTTTTTTAGGACTTAGGCAGATCCTGAATACACAACAGCAGATGAGAATAGGTAAGAAAGGGTGGTTTTGCATAACAGGACCCCTTGAATGTATCACACCCCGGGGGAATAGCAACTACTATTTTTTTCTGTACTATGTTGGTTGAAACCTGAATCATGCATAGCGTGGGAGAAAGTGCAACATGGAACATGGACTGATTTTTTTTTTTCTTCTTCGTCATTCCTCAACACCCACACAAGGCTACCCCAGGTGGAAGAGGATTACTGTCTGCGCTCACTCCTGGCTCGCTCCCAAGGTTGACAACAATCAAACACGCCATTGCACAAGCCTGAAGGCACGCCTACCACGCAGGCAAAGCCCTGCTGACATCCTACTTAAAAAGAGCGGCAATTGCTCCCACTGACACATTTCACGCACACCTGACGACAACACCTGAAGCATGGAAGGCCGCAGCACAGCTTTGACAGCGCTCCTCGTGCTCATTATCTGCACTGGCAGCACGCAGTCAGGTGAGACCGACCAGCCTTGACTCTATTAAAGAAAACTAGACATAAGTTGTTGTTTTTTTATCTAAATGCACATTTTACTCCAGCCAGCTGCTGTGTGAAAAACATGGTTTTACGGGGAAAATTGTCATGCCAAAGACTGCTGGGCTACTCGTTCCAGACCATTAATAACTCCTGCGACATCAAGTCTGTTATGTAAGTGCATCACATTTTATCTTATGACCAATTGGTGTCATCTTCTTGAGGTATATCCAATAAGATGCTTTACAAAGACAACTATAACATGGAATAATTGCGTATGACTGTGGTGGCAGTTGCACCACAAGATCACGAGTGGGCCCCGTGCGCCATCTTGCGGTGCTCGGGAATGAATCAAAAATAAAATAGTATTAGATAGAAGAAAAAAAAGGCTGAGTGGCATCAATGTACAGCATTATAATGACAACTGCATGTCGTACGCTCAAAATGTTAGAAACGGTATCAATATAATAATAGAATATTGTGAAATTAGTTATTTTCTTAGTTATTTATTTTAAGTCTTGCATTGGATTTCATTGGCTCATATCAATATATAAATAGAACATATGTGTATGTTTTCTTCATCATTTTTATGCCATTTGAAAAACACATTTTTAATATAGTTTATATTCTAGCTTCACTATTTTGTATAATTTTTCAAACATAATGCTATATAGTGTCTGGGCAGAGTATTGTGATATACTGTACACAGTATATAAATACACTAATATATATTATATATATAGATATACAGTACAGGCCAAACGTTTGGACACACCTTCTCATTTCAATGCGGTTTTTTTATTTTCATGACTATTTACATTGTAGATTGTCACTGAAGGCATCAAAACTATGACACCTGTGAAGTGAAAATCATTTCAGGTGCAGCTCATCAAGAGAATGCCAAGAGTGTGCAAAGCAGTAATCAGAGCAAAGGGTGGCTATTTTGAAGAAACTAGAATATAAAACATGTTTTCAGTTATTCCACCTTTTTTTTTTTGTTAAAGTACATAACTCCACGTCATTACATTCATAGTTTTGATGCCTTCAGTGACAATCTACAATGTAAATAGTCATGAAAATAAAGAAAACACATTGAATGAGAAGGTGTGTCCAAACTGTAGGCCTGTACTGTATGTGTGTGTATATATATATACAGTATATATTTTCTTTTTTCTTTCTTTCATTTTTTCATTTATTTATTTATTTCAGGCAATGACATAAAAAAGTACAACGTTGACAACACATAGTAATATAAATTTATATAGTGCAAAAGGTAATGTAGGATTGTCCAGTTTTGCCTGAAAGGGAGTGGGAAGAAGATCATTTGTTTTATCCCACCCCCAGTTCTCCATTCAGTGATTATTCACATGAGTTCACTGTTACTTTGTTCAAGGATTATAATACAGATGTTGTATCATAGTGGCATTACTACAGGTAACAATAATTATTACACTGTAACAATAATTTGTATCAAAAATGTAGGAATATATATATGATGGAATCCACCGGCTGTTAGAGGGGACATTTTGAACAGGGTGTGTGCAGTAAAGAAATCTTACAGTGGGTTAATCACTAAGCTGAAGTTCTTTCAGTGTGCTCATTCTCATGGTCAATTTTTCTGTTTTTTCCAGATTCCACCTGCCCGCGAGGTTTTTGTGCGCTGAACCCACCGACAGCAAGACCCAAAAATTGATGCAGTGCATTGAGTGAGTACGCCGCTGCATCTTAAAGGTTTTTTAAAAAATAAACAAATGTCCAATAAAACTTATTTTTTTTGGCAGTGAGCGGAAGAGGAAAAGCACCCCGATACCCCAGCAAGGAAGTACAACCACCACTGCAGCATGAACTGTCCCATTAGTACTTTTCTTCTTTTATAGCAAAAATGCATGTTAGCTCTGTTTTATAAACAGCAAAGTGTAGTATTTGGAATACTTTGGAATGTTCTCACATATTTTCATGTTGACTGGTGTTGTAAAATATTGGAAAAGGTATTGCCTGATCATTTATTAAAGACATTTTTAATACCACACATGTGCTGGAGTCTGAATGATAATGATTAGTGGCGCCCTCTGTGGGTTGTAAAAGAATGCTTGGGAGGGCATGCTAGCATACATGTAATATTCCCAAAGCTTTATAATCTTAAATCAAACAGATTATTACTCATGGAATATTATCATATCCAAGAAAAGGTTCCCTATTATGCTTTAAGTAATTCTTCAAGTGCCAGGTACAACCCCCCCAATTTCCTAGTTATTTAAAAAAAAAAACTGCATTAAAATGCTTCAAATTCAGCTATAGAATAAAATGAGCCAAACTAATCCCTCACAAATCATCAGATTTCTGACAGAATTTAAACGTTTTTGACAAAAAAAACAAAAAACTAGAGCGTGCAAAAAATTGCGTGTGAATGCTGAAAAACCAAAACCGAATTGAAACGTTAACACTTAGCACATTAGCCAGATAGCGTCAGATAGAAGACAAAGTTAACAGTTTGCATGCGTCAAGGACCAAAAAAGGACCTTCAAAAATATCTAAAAAGGCTAGCATGCTAATAGTAAACATGCATCTAATTACCAATATATATGACTGAGAGGTGTAAATCGGAAAAAAATAGCTAAAAAGCTAGCATGCTTATGTCAACATGCTAACAGTTAACATAAACCATCCATCCATCCATTTTCTACCTCTTGTCCCTTTCAGGGTCACGGGTGGGTGCTGGAGCCTATCTCAGCTGCATTTGGGCAAGTACAAAAAATATATAAAACCTGCAAAAATAGCTAAAAAAATAGTTTGCATGCTAACAGTTAGCATGCGTCTAGTACAAAATATATTGTTCGCATGCTAGCAATCGACTAACATTAGCAAGGAGCAATATGGAAAATTTTAAAGTTCTGAAAAATTGGAAAGGGTTAAAAAAAAAAAAATGTCCCGGAAAATGTAGAATTCCTGGTAATTTTGGGACAATATAAAATAGGCAGCATGCTTTTCAGGAAAAAGCCAAGCATTTTGAAAGTGGAATGGTTTGAATCGGATTAAACATGTGGCAGAAGAAGGTGGATGAAAAACAGGTTGGAATAATAATTAGAATACTATTTATGTGAATGCCTAATAGACTCTAAAGAAGGGGTGTCAAACTCATTTTAGCTCAGGGGCCACATGGAGAAAAATCTATTCCAAACTGGTAAAATCATGGCTTAACAACTTAAAAATAAAGACAACTTCAAATTGTTTTCTTTGTTTAAAAATAAAACAAGCACACATACATGATGCGATTATTTGTATCCTATCTTCATTTGTCGTTATTTATATTTTCTGAACAAATGTGATAATGCAGGTCAATTCCAATTTTTTTGCCCATATGCGAACTGTATCAAATATTTTCATGTCAGTGTAAACAGTTCAATTCCGAATTTTTCTTATCCGACCCAGGTGTCTTTCGTTTGTGGATGAAAATCGGATATATATGCGATGCGTCCTTAATGTGAATTCAGAATTGGACATCGGACCCTGCAGTGTGAATGTAGCCTAATAGATGGATTAAATCTTAATAATTAATCCATGATACAATTATATACATTGAGTCTATTATATTGCTTAATAGTAATAATGCATAATAGTCATTAATTAAAAAAATGAACAGTTTTTTTCAAGGCACTTTATTTATCAGCCTCGTGTGTGCATGGTGTGCTTCTACTGTAGTTTGATGGTACCTTGAACTGCAAACCTACTTGACTTGATTGGAGCTTGAAAGGCAAGTGTTGATAAAATACTTCCGTACTGTGAAAAGTAACATGATGTTTGCTCTATATTATAAAAAATTATTGAGAACCATAGGTTGAAAGACAAGGTATTTTACCAAGATGTTCCTTAATTGACAACACTTCAGCACAGCATTATTATTAGTCTGAAGCCCAGATTTGTCATTGTATAGGATCTCATTAGAGCAGGGGTGTCAAACGTACAAACAGGTTTTATCTGGCCCGCGGGATGGTTTGCTAAGTATAAAAATGAGCCAACATTTTTGAGTGAAAGAAACTGCTGTTCTACATGTGTCCACTAGATGTCACAATAGCAATTATTTGTATCTCAGAATCAGAATAGTTTTATTGCCATTGTTTGAGAACGGGTTCATAAACTAAGGATTTTACCTGGTGCAATCATGCAACATAAAACACATATAACACAGAATAGAATAACATGAGCTGTAACTGAGCTATCAGATCGGTATTGTTCATGTGCCTGATGGCCGAGGGGAAAAAACTGTTCAGGTGGCGGGAGGTGTGGGTCTGGATGGACCGTAAAAAAAAAAAAAACACATGATGTTAGTGCACCAGTCGAGGAAAATGAGCAAACTACATAAATAACATCCTGTAATTTGATTTTGATATAATTTTTTTAATCTGATTGATGAATATTATCGCATAATTTATTCAGAAAGTATAAATAACGACAAATAAAGATAGAATACTATTAACCGCAACATGTAAGTGTAAAAAAACAACAACATAATGATTTGTACATTTTCAGAATGTGCTTGTTCTATTTTTAAACAAAGAAAACAATCTGAAGTTGTCTTTATTTTTAAGTTATCGTGCCGTGATTTTACCGGGTCCGGCCCACTTGGGAGTAGATTTTTCTTCATGTGGCCCCTGATCTAAAATGAGTTTGACACCCCTGCTTTAGAGGGTTAGGGTTAATATCTATTGGGGGCCAGGTGCCTACCTGGCCCCCTGAATCTCCCTCGGGCACCACTCGCTCTACAGGTATCGCCGACTGATCACACAAATAGTCTTCCTGCTGGCGTAAATGGCCTCTTTTATGTTGTCAATGATTGGCTTTCCTGTTGGTAAATACAAATTAGCAGCAGTGACACACCCTGGAGTAAAGGCGGTACTACAACAACATGTCCTCACCTGGCTGGAAGTCTCTGTGGTGCAGACACAACTTCCAGCCCTGTTCCCCTTCCAGTTTGGGCAGCAACTCTCTCAAGACCCAAAGCTCATGGTGGGCATTGTATGAGACGAAGGCATCAAAGTGACACTGAGGCGGCACGTTCCTGTGCTTCCTCTCGTGGAGGAAAGCCAGGAAGAGGTGATAAGCATAGGCCAGCTGCCATCGCAGGAATTGGTACCTTTTCATCACTTTCACCTTGTCTCAATCCAATGAGCCAACTAGTGTCACTAATGTTGTTTGCAAGACTAAACAACATGCAAACTAAAACAGTAAGAATGGTAGTAATGGTAGTACTAAAATGAACAATTTCCCTTGTGGATCATTAAAGTTTGTCTAAGTCTAAGGTAGTAGTCTTTTTAAAGCTTTTTAAAGATGTCTACAAGGAAGAACCTCCTTTCTCATTAACATGATACAAACTGGGGGGAAAAAATAAATAAATGGCTTTACTACACATCTAAAAAAATACAGTCAAACCGTTTGTTTTTTTTCAGCTAATAAGCTAACCTAGCATGATGTAGCTGTTAAAATGTGAGTGTGTTTTAGCGCATGTAGCTAGCATTGCTAATGTTTGTTTGTTTGCTACTTGCTCGAAGTTAAATTTTTCAAACCAAAACATATAACTCCACCATTAGTGGTGTCTCTATTTTTCCCAATTGCTAATTACATGAACTAAAAATTGCTTTTAAAAAGTGAGTTAAAATGCTAAGTATGATTAAAACTGCAAATTAACTTGTTTCTGTTCATTCTTAGTTTATTTTCTTTAAATTTAATGTTGTTCTGCATTGGTAAATGGTAGAGCATCTTAGTTCAGTGGTCCCCAACCACCGGGCCGTGGCTCGGTACCGGTCCATGGATCGATTGGTACCGGGCCGCACAAGAAATAAAAATAAATAAAATAAAAAATAAAATTATTTATTTATTCATTTTTTAAAATTAAATCAACATAAAAAACACAAGATACACTTACAATTAGTACACCAACCCAAAAAACCTCCCTCCCCCATTTACACTCATTCGCACAAAAGGGTTGTTTCTTTCTGTTATTAATATTTATGGTTCCTACATTATATATCAATATAGATCAATACAGTCTGCAGGGATACAGTCCGTTAACACGCATGATTGTATTTTTTTATGACAAAAAAAAAAACATACCCCCCCACCGGTCCGTGGGACACATTTTCAAGCGTTGACCGGTCCGCAGTTACAAAAAGGTTGGGGACCACTGTCTAAATTGATCAAAAAGACTGGAGGGCTGTGACATTCACAAACAAACTGAACATCATTGACTGGCTCATTAACATGAACAAAGAATGTTGCAATGATTCATATTAGCGTGACAAACGTTCACATCTCGCTCTGTAAAACAAGACGTAAACAGCGGCAGCTTTGGACATGCGCAATTTATTTGCAGTCTGGACGCTGAAGGTGTGGGTCTCCTCTCTGCTCTGACTGCAGCTGGGACTGCCGCGCGAGGCTATTACCAAATTAAGCATCTGTGAGGAGGTGCTCACGGCAGCATTCGTTGCCCGTTGAGGACATTTACTGCTGAGCGATATGTGCTTTCGTTTTCCGGAAAAAGTCGCTATTGAGTAAATATAAAGTCGCTAATAGGAGTTGGAAGTCACTAAATTGGCAACACTGTGTGGGTTACGTACTCAAAGCCGTTTGAGTGCGAGATAAAATGCTTACAACACCTTTGAAAATGAACGCCCTTTATCCGATTAAGGTTGCAAAAAGTCCCTTTAATGTTACGTTGACATCAGCGTTTCTCAAAGTGTGGGGCGTGCCCCACTGGTGGGGAATAGAGACATGACAGGTGGGGCGCGAGGAACGGGAGGAAATTTCACGTAAAATTTTTTTTTTTTTAATTATATTCTTAGATTTATTTTTTTTTACTGTGCTTTCATTTTCTATACACACTGTAAATCACTTTGTGATTCTGTCTGTGAAATCCGCTATATAAATAAATGTAAATTACTTATTTTTCCTGTAGGCTTTAAAATTCTGGGTAGGAGAAGCCACGCCCACCTCCCGATATCGGCGGTCTCAAGGTTGGAACAAACTTTCGCACGGGCTAATCATCCACTCATCGGGCAGAGAGCTGTGTCCATTCTTCTCCCCTTTGCCACATCTTATCTGTGTGAGATAGGCTTTTCTGCTGTTGCTTCACTCAAAACGAAGTACAGGTCTCAGCTGAACATTGAGCATGACTTAAGAGTGGCAGTGTCAAGCCTGCAACCCCGATTTGAAAAGCTGTGCAGTGCAAAACAGGCTCATTGCAGCCACTAATGCTGGAGTACTGTAAAACTCATGTTCACTCATCCTGTCTTGCCAAATGCATAGCTCCTCCTTTTTTTTTTGTTGCAAAGATTGCAAAGTGGCACTTTTATTTGATTTATTATTGAACTTGATGCAAGTTATTTGATTTATTATTGAACTTGATGCAAGTTATAACACTTTTATTTGATTTATTATTGAACTTGATGCAAGTTATAACACTTTTTTTGATTTATTATTGAACTTGATGCAAGTTATAACACTTTTGTTTTATTTATTATTGAACTTGATGCAAGTTATTTTATATATTATTGAACTTAATGCAAGTTATACCACAGCTGCACAGTTATTTTATTGATTATTGAACTTGATGTTATTTTATGTTATTGAGTTTGAATGTATACAACTTGATGTTGCTTGATGTTCAATAAATTTGAAAAGGTTAAGCTTGGCATTAGCGTTCTGTTGGGGCGATGGGGGCAGGTGGGGCTTGAAAACTCCCCCTTGTCCAAAGTGGGGGATGACAAAAAAAGTTTGAGAACCACTGCTGTATGGTGTATTAGATTTTTTGGTTAGGGTTGTCCGGTATACCGGTATTAGTATAGTACCGCGAATCATACTCGGTACTATACCGTTTCTGAAAAGTACCGTTCCCCCACTTCTAAATCACTAATCCTCGCCTTCATGGCGACAAATAAAGTAAGTTCCTTGCAAGTATCATCCCTGCAGGACGAGGAATAGCTAAACATGCTTCACTACACACCGTAGCTCACCAGCGTCAAAATGTAAACAAACGGCATTGGTGCATCTACACCTAACATCCACTGTAATGATACCAGTTACAGTAGCATATCTAGTCGATACTACTATGATTACGTCGATATTTTTTGGCATCACAACATCTTCTTTCGTTTTTTAAAATTTATATTATGTTTATAAACTCAGGAATAATGTCCCTGGACACATGAAGACTTTCATACTTGCCAACCCTCCCGTTTTTAGCGGGAGACTCCCGGTATTCAGCGCCTCTCCCGATAAACTCCCGGCAGAAATTTTCTCCCGACAAACTCCCGGTATTCAGCCGGAGCTGGAGGCCACGCCCCCTCCAGCTCAATGCGGACCTGAGTGGGGACAGCCTGTTCTCACGTCCGCTTTTCCACAATATAAACAGCTTGCCTGCCCAATGACGTCATAACATCTACGGCTTTTAGAGAGTAGAGTGCACAACTGCGCACACAACAAGGAGACGAAGCAGAAGAACGAGGAAGTTACAGACATGGCGACGCCGTCGACGAGCAAGATGAAGAAATACGCTTGCAAGTTCCAAAACGAACGAAAACAAGAATTTCAGTTCATCCAGGACAGTTTGAAGGGGAAGGGGTATGTAATTATGTTGCCTGTACATTTTGTAAAACAGACTTCTCCATTGAACACGGGGGCCGAAATGATATACTCAGACATGAACGGAGAAGTTAAACAAGACAATACTGCCATCTACTGGATAGCCCCTGGAACCCTAAAATTCAAGTATTTATTTTATTTATTATATTAATAAAATAAATATATATATATATATATATATATATATATATATATATATATATATATATATATATATATATATATATAGCTAGAATTCACTGAAAGTCAAGTATTTTATATATATATATATATATATATATATATATATATATATATATATATATATATATATATATATATATATATATATATATATATATATATATATATATATATATATATAAAATACTTGAGTTGGTGAATTCTAGCTGTAAATATACTCTCCTCTTAACCACGCCCCAGTCACGCCCCCCACCTCCCGATATCGGCGGTCTCAAGGTTGGCAAGTATGGACTTTGAATATGACCAATGTATGATCCTTTAACGACTTGGTATCGTATTGACACCTAAATGTGTGGTATCATCTAAAACTAATGTAAAGTATCAAACAACAGAAGAATAAGTGATTATTACATTTTAACAGAAGTGTAGATGTACCATGTTAAAAGAGAAAGTAAGCAGATATTAACAGTAAATGAACAAGTATATTAATAATTTATTTTCTACCTCTTGTCCTTAATAATTTTGACAAAATAACAGAATGGAAAATGACACAATATGTTACTGCATATGTCAGCAGATTACATAAGGAGCCTTTGTTTGTTTACTTACTGCTAAAAGAAAAGTTGTCTTGTATGTTCACTATTTTATTTAAGGACTTAACTGCAATAAGAAACATATGTTTAACGTATCCTAAGATTTTTTGTAAGAATAAAGCCAATAATGCAATTTTTTGTGGTCCCCTTTATTTAGAAAAGTACCGAAAAGTATCGAAATAATTTTGGTACCGGTACCAAAATATTGGTATCGGGACAACACACTAGTTGTAGTACCTCAACTTAAGAGTGTTTTGAGATAATAGCTGTCTTTTGGCTAACTTTTATGCTTTAAGTTACTAACTTGACTTTGAAACCCTTCAGCCCTCCCTTAGGTTAAGGTTGGCCTTCTCAGTACCCAGGAGTACTGATGGAATTAATTCGGTGCCTATCAAAGTACCAAAATTGGTACCCTTCTCTAATCATAACTTCCTTTTTTTGTGTGAAATCCTACTAAATTCTTGCCAGAACAGCTCCTTTGTTTTTGACTCGTTACAGTTTTGCCAAGTCACCTGATCAGTAAAAAGTGAGGTCATGCATGAAAAACATAATTGGATATGTTATTGTGTCATCCATTAATTATGCTGCACTTATTAACACAACAAACCAAAAGTTACACACACACAGTAGTTCCTTTAGGCAAATTGTGCTGGAAATCTTCAAACATGATCCAAACCTTTAGGTGATAAAAAGAAATAATGCTGACCAGGAATTTGCCACCTGGAGCGGAACACCGACGCAAATAATCTCCTACTTTAAACTTGCATCATAACAAGGAAACACTCCTGCTAACATGTGCACACACGCCCAAACATATCTACTGTGGTAATCCGTTACTATTTTTAGCACTTTTTTTTGGCCTCACACACGGTGGCCTGATAATAGATTTCAACTCAATTGTGGTGAAACGAGATGACATCATATTTAACCTGTTTGACACTTTAATGAAAAAAGATAAACAATTTGTTGTTTATACTTGCAGAAAGTTGCAAAGACTAAATAAATAAAACAATACAGTCCTGAATTAGTGGTTTAAACATGACAGAATGTCGTAGCAATGCAGAAGATGTGGTGCAAACATGCCTTCAGTGTCTGCAAGCAGGATAAGGTGACAGCAGCAGAGCCATCTGATTGGACACTTAGTGAACGCTTTCAGGTCATGCCATGACTTTGTTTTGATCATCATCAGCCAATCTTGTTTGATTGTTTTAGAGAAAAAGTCCCATGCTTTTTAAAAAATGGGCACATTGTTAAATTCAAGTATGAATTTATATGCGGTATAATGTTATGAAATATCTGCAGAGCAAAATTTTGCACAAAAAAAGGCAATTAAAATAGAATGACACCTCAGTTTTCGCTCAAAACATCTGACTAAGACAAACCGAAGAAAGAAGAAGCACATTTTTCCATGTAGCCATCATAGACTTTAAATATCAAATTACACATTTAATAATTATAGTTTTACATGCAGAAAACACTGCAAAATACATTTAAATGAGGAATGAAATGGATAAATGGGCATTTAACATCAATTTAAAGTTAAAGTTAAAGTACCAATGATTGTCACACACACACTAGGTGTGGTGAAATTTTTCCTCTGCATTTGACCCATCCCTTTGTCCACCCCCTGGGAGGTGAGGGGAGCAGTGGGCAGCAGCGGTGGTCGCGCCCGGGAATAATTTTTGGTGATTTAACCCCTAATTCCACCCCTTGATGCTGAGTGCCAAGCAAGGAGGTAATGGGTCCCATTTTTATAGTCTTTGGTATGACTCGGCCGGGGTTTGAACTCACAACCTACCGATCTCAGGGCGGAAACTCTAACCACAAGGCCACTGAGTAGGTTTTTCACTTTTATCGAAGACTCTTGTTGGCAAAGACAGCAACATTGTAGGGGATAATAAAGCAAAATAATGAGGCAAAAATGGAAGTAAAAAAAAGGTAAAATTCTGAAGTGTAGGATCATTTTGATATTATAGCACCAATAAGGAGAAACGTTCAGAATCAGAATCAGAATCAGCTTTATTGTCATTACGCAGGGTAACGAGATTGAGGCCATTCCATACAGTGCGATGTGTGCATGCAAGAAAACAATGTGTAAATACATAAAAATATAAAAAATATAGAAGTGCAAAGTGGGTGAAATGAATATATACATGAATATCTACATGAAAAAAACAGGGTGGTTGGTGGAATGGGTTATTGCACCGAAGAGAAGGCAGTTATGAGGGTCAATGGGGCAGTCCGTTCAGGGTGGTTATGGCCCTGGGGAAGAAGCTGTTCTTTGTCTTGGTTTTAATGCACCTGTAGCGCTTCCCAGAGGGCAGCAGGTTCCTTTCCTTTGTTACTATTTGTCTCACTGACCAAAGTTGTGCATTTCATGTTTTTTTCTATGCAGAAATTCATTAAAAGTAAATAAGTATATTCACTTATATTTGGAAAATGTTTGACTTTGGAAATGAATTCAGTAACATTTTGTAAAAGATTAAGACTTTATATGTTTACACAACTATCATTTTCTTTTTTATCTATTGTTGGTTTTTAACTAGATTGTATCTTTTTTCGTAGGGCTTGTACTTTCTGTAAACAATTGTACTTTTATGGCTTTTGTGTTATCCTACATTCTCATAACTTTTATTAATGTGGATTTGTCCTTTTATTTCTAATATGTAGTGTTATTGTCATTAATGAATATTTGTGTGTTTCTTTTCGACTTAAAGGGGTCATGTTATTATTTTCTACATTAAAACACTTCCTTGTGGTCTACATAACATGTAATGGTGGTTCCTTTGTCAAAATGTTGCATAGATTATGTTTTACGAAACGTTTTCAAGCTTTCTGACCGTCTCTTCAGGATGCGCCGTTTTGTGGGCGGTCTTATTTACGTGACTTATTTGCAGCGTCTTCTCCCCGCCATCTTTCTTGTAGTTTTTAGCGCTTCCATAGCGAGTCTACTGACAGATATAAGTTTGAACTATACACTACTTTGTATCAGAAATGGCAACAACGGAGGATGCATGTGCATGTACGAGCCAGTCTGCCCCACAACAAACAGATAGAGAAATAGAAAGACCTTACAGCGTCGGACTACAATGGCGGACCCGCGGCAAAGCCCTCAGGGTAAATATAGGGATGTCTTGGTATGAAAATTTCTTATCACGGTTATTGTGACCAAAATGATCACGGTTGTCATTGTTATCGCTGTATTTTTAAATACGTTTTTTAGAACAAACATTATTGTAGATAAGAACAGTGTTTCATGTACCTTAAGTAAAAATTGAATGTGCACATGAAAACGACACAGGCATTATAAACACAGTAATATGGCAGAAACACAATTATAACATGAATAAATACAAATAGATGTGAATGTAAATGTAAATTGTGCAAGAAGAGAAGCGAATGAAATGAAGTAAAAGGAAGTGCTCGGTTCCCTTTACTCGGAGGGGAAATCGAAGCAAAGTCTGTGTAGCTGCTTTCTGACATGTTTTCTAAGGCAAACGGTGCTTGTGCACATGCGCCGGCGCTGTTACGACTCTGTTTCCAGGAAGTAAGCAGTGATGCCTAAAATTTATTAATAAATGACGTTTTTTCTGTAATTAAAAATTCAAACGGTATTACTATCCGTCTGAAATTTTACCGCAGTTTATCATTATATAGTTTACAACAGTTTGAGCCAAAAAAATTAACACGAGTGATACCTCTCACGTCTAAGACACAATCTTTACAGCCTGCGTTCAATTCGATGAGATGACAAAACACTTAAGATAGTATTGATGTTATCGGAACACTGAAAAAGTTAGCAGGTAAATAAAGGACGAGTGAGCATCCCAGTAAACTAATTAAAGACTTTATAAACAAGTTGTGGCAATGTTCCCGACACATCGCCTGCTGCATGTTTCCTCACATTAACTCTCAGTCACAGCAGGACGCTGTGTTGAGAAAATGAAAGCAACATCACATATTTTTCTCCTCCTCTTTTCCTCCATTTAGTTTGGATAATAATGAGTCATATCTTGGAATTTGGCAACCATTAAATTAATATGTTTGAACTATTAAATAAATCTGACTTATTTATATCCTTGTGGTAAATATTGGATACAACATGTTCTCAAGCTTATGAAATGCGATGCAAATGTCAGCCAAAGTGACACTATTGTTAAGTTTAATCTTTTTATTTATGGCTGTGATGGCAATGTAAATGAGTGAATATAAGAATTTTTTTTTTTTTTTGGCTTGTTTTTTTTTAAATCACTGTTATGTTGGGACTTTTATTAATATTTATACTGTTGTTGATATTATTCATTTTTGTATGACTCTTCTAGATTTTTTGTGTCATGTTTGTGTGTCTTCCTAATTGCTCTGTTGATTGCTATTCAAAGTGTTGCAGGGCTGGGATTAGTTTGGAATTGGAACTGTATTGTTTTTGTATTATTTTTTGGGACTAATTATTATATTAATTGCAATTTAAAAAAAACAAATACAACATTTTTCTCCTCCGTTATATACTTTTAGTGTGGGACAAATGCGTCTTTCTCCAATAGTGTTCACACCTGTCATCATCTAATACCAGCAGTGCGCTCTTAAACGCACGCTTAGACTCCACGGAAGTAGAAGCAAATTAAATGAAGTGAAAGGAAGCGCTCGGCTCGTTTACTTGGAGGGAAAATCGAAGCAAAGTCCGTGTAGCTGCTTTACGCCATGTTTTCTCAAGGCAAACGGACATGCGCCGGCGCTGCTGCGACTCTGTTTCCAGGAAGTAAGCAGTGTTGCCTAAAATGAATTAATAAATTATGTTTTTTCTGTAATTAAAAATTCAAACAATACAACGCTGACGTCACATTTGGGGAAAAAGTTCACCAAATTGACAAATTCCAAATGGCTCGTTTCTTGGAAGTATGAAGGAAGGCAAGATTGTTATAAAAAAATCTCTGCAATGCGCCCACGGTTTGATTTTAAATTTTCGGGACTTGTGCAGATTCCAAATGCAGAAAACAGATACCGAGAGGAAAGAAAATGTGATTTTGCATAATAGGTTCCCTTAAATGTATTATCCCCTGGGGGAATAACAATCACAATTTTATTATGTAAACTGTTGGTTGAAAACTGAATCATGCATTTTTGTGGGATAAAATGCAACATGAGACATGTATTGGTGTTTTTTTTCCCCCATCATTCCTCAACACCCACACAAGGATACCGCAGGTTGAAGATGATTATCATCTGCTCTCACTCCTGGCTCGCTCCCAAATGTTGACAACAATTGCCCAAGCAGTCCAGGCACGACTACCACGCAAGCAAAGACCAGCATTGACATCTTGCCACTGACTCATTTCACACACACCTGAAGCATGGAAGGTTGCAGCACAGCTTTGACAGCGCTGCATCTTAAAGCTTCTGTCTTTTTTCAATAAACAAATGTCCAATCAAGTTATTTTCTGGCAGTGAGCGTAGGAAGAAAAGCACCTTGACTCCCCAGCAATGAACTAAAACCTGCAGCATGAACTGTTACATTAGTGCTTTGCTCCTTTTATGGCAAAAATACACACCGCCATGTAAGCTCTGTTTTTGACTGGAGTTCTCAAATATTGGAAAAGGTATTGCTTGATCATTTATTAAAGACATTTTTAATACCACACGTGTACTGGAGTCTGAATAATAGTGATTAGTGGCGCCCTCTGTGGGTTGTAAAATAATGCTTGGGAGGGCGTGCTAGCATACATGTAATATTCTCAAAGCTTTATAATCTTAAATCAAACAGATAATGACTCATGGAATCTTAGTTGCTAAAACTGTACATTTTGCTTAAAGGCGACCATGTTTTCTAACTAAGGTTCAATCTCAAATGAGCTTAATTAAAACATAACTATTTGCAAGAAACCTTCCTCCTTGTCATGTTTGAAACAACCAGTTTGCTGATTCCTTCTGGATGTTGACCAAAGAGTCCCTGTAGCTTCTTACCTTCCTCGTCATCATCATCATCGCCACGCACTGTCCTCCACAGTCAACTGCAACCTTTCCCCGCCCAGATCTTCTTCGGCTTTCAGGGCCTGGCGGAGATTCTCCCAAAACAGGTTGGTGCACTGGACAGCCCGAGGCCAGCTCAGGAAGGACCGCTTCTTCAGCATCTTCCTCATGCGGTAGTAAGGAGACAGCTCATAGATGGGGATGTCCTCCAGGAAGACCAGGATGAGGACGTCCTTATGCTCGTCGAATAGGCGGAAGCTTTGAGGAGCAGAGAGGTGCAGTGTTAGCGTCAAAGGTTCACATCCAAGAAAAGGTTCCGTATTATGCTTTAAGTTACTGTCCAGGTGCTATGTACACCCCACCCCTCTCAATTTTCAAGCGACTAAAGGCATTGTTAATAGGTACTTTTAACAGCATTAAAATGCTTAAAAATTAGCTATTGAATCAAATGATTGCCATCCCCACTAATCAAATTTCGGACAAAATCTTGACATTTTTGTCATAATAAAATAAACTTGTAGTGCATAATGTCTAGTGCTGTCAAGTGATTGATTGTTTTAAATAAATTAATGACACTTTTGAATTTGGATTAATCATGATTAATCACAGGCTATTATTCCATAAAGGTTGATTTATGTGTTTATTACGAAAGTTTTTTTGGACACTGAATTTATGTAACGGAATTTTTTGCGTCTGAATTTTGTAAACTGACTGTTATGCTGATAACTTTTGTGAGCAAAATCTGTGTGTTAAAAAATTATGTTTATATACATTCACTGTACAAACACACATATACACATACTGTACATATACATTCACTGTACAAGCACACATATACACATACTGTACATATACAAGTACATATGCACACATACACTCATGCACATAATCACGTTTCATCAAACATATATTAACGTTGTTGCCCTAGGGTAAACTGGGTATAACACATGGCACACTGACAAAGCTTAACCTATTGTTACTATAACAATCTACAAGGTTAATGTAGGTTGCTTCTCTTTCTTCCCCTCCATTTTTCTGCATTCTTTCGTATCTCAAGTTATCATTACGTATATGTATTGTTGCATTTGAACAATTGTATAGTTGATAATAAAGGAAAAGTATTGGTACTGTTTATTATCAATAGCACTATTTCTATTGGTATTCATATTGCTCCATTTTTAGTGTAATAATGCTCATTGTCATTTCTGCATTATTTTTTATTTTCGCTAACTGCTTATTTGCTATTACTTTTACCATCATATTTGTACATGTCGTATTTGCTGATGTTGCTCTGTTGTTGTTGTTGTTGTTGTTGTGTTTGCTGTTGTTGTTTTTGTCTCTCTGTCTAATCCCCCTCTTGTCCCCACAATTCCCCCCTCTGTCTTCCTTTTTTTCTCTTTCTATCCCCTCCTGCTCCGGCCCGGCTGCACCAAATGATAATATAAATACATTTAATAAAGTCAAAATACAAATAAGGCAACAAGAGAAGTATCCTACACTTCTCTTTTGTAAAGTAAATCTGAACAGCCAATATGGGCATCTAAATCTACTATATGATTTGCCTGAGAAGCTGGGCAGGACAAAAAAATAAATAAATAAAAAAAATAATGTTTGTTAAAATACTGTTGTAAAAATTCAGTGCTTCAAAAGTCAAAACCCACTTCTGGTAAATTAAGACTGAAGCAATCGATCCTGTCTCAGAACCAGCCAATGAGGTGTCAAGTTTGAAGTTACGTGACACGGGTCTTGCAAAGCAGCAAGAAGGCAGTTTATGCAGCACTGCATGCTACAACAGACCTAGGCATTATACAACATAATACATATTTCAATTTGTCCTAATGGATGTTTCCAAACTATAGAAATGATTCTAATGGTTAAAATATGCATTTTTGAGTAACATACAGGTTACTACAGTAATCATAGGAAATATGTCCCAGCAGCTTCATGCACAAAGCAGAGCGGGCAGGATTTCTTTACAGAGCAGCAAGCCAGACGAAGGCTGATGTCTACAACACAGTTCTGCAGAAAAGAGACATTATATCAAATATGTGAATACTTTTAACCCTATGCGTTTGTGTTTTGCCGTGTTTGTTGTATCTTTGTTGTTCTTGCGCTAATATAAAACATGTGGATCAAGGAGGTCGCTTGTTGTTTTTCACCCAGGATGATAGTAAATATACATATATAGTATATATCATCTCACTATATATATACATATATACTATATATATATATATATATATATATATATATATATATATATATATATATATATATATATATATATATATTATATATATATATATATATATACTCCAGTTGGGGATCATATTTACAGAAAGCAAAAGACCAAGGGGAAAAACATGTACCTTAAGCATTTTGTACATGTAATGTAAGACCTACAGGCTTTTATACTCTGCTATTTTAAAGAACGGACTTAAAAAAAAACATTTGTCATAGATTTTTCATATGACAAGTCTGTTGTTTTAAGGAAATACTGTAAAACCAAATAATATAAATATGGCTCTATGGAACGCCTCGGGATCCCCCGGGAGGAGCTGGACGAAGTGGCTGGGGAGAGGGAAGTCTGGGCTTCTCTGCTTAGGCTGCTGCCCCCGCGACCCGACCTCGGATTAGCAGAAGAAGATGGATGGATGCTCTATGGCAGACATAGGCAATTACTTTGAAATCTCCTGCAAAAATGTTAGCAATTAAGTTTGTAAATACTATTTGACTGTCCTCACTTGCCTGAGTTGTCATGCTGGCTAATTAGTTAAGTATTTATATGTGACGTACCTGTAGAAGCTCTCGATCCACTTTGTCTCACCTCTAGCTTTAGCGGCATCCTTGCGCTTGTCAAAGCTCATATCGATGGTCAGAGCCGATGGGGTTTGCTAAGTTGTTCGATCAATGCTATATGCTAGCCAGCTGTACTGTGTGCACAGTGCACACTACCAATCTTTATTTTTTGTATTGGCTGCGAGCGCCAAGTATAATCAACTCTGTTATTTTTTAACTATTTTAACTTCTGAGCCGCATTTTAAAATATTACTTTTGCTGAACAAATTATATGAACATTTTTTTTAAGGCCCTTTATCAGCATCGTGTATGCATGGTGTGCTGCTGTTTTGTTTTAGGTTTACCTTGAACTGCTAGCCTACTTGACTTGCTTAAAGCTAAAAAGGCAAGTGTTGAGAAAATATTAATTGACAAATAAGTAGCAACCACTGGTTGAAAGAGAAGGTATTTTACCAATATGTTCCTTAATTAACAACGGTCAAACACAGCATTATTATTACTCTGAAGGCCAAATTTGTCATTGTAAAGTATCTCATTAGAGGGTTAGGATTAATATGTATTGGGGGCCTGGTGCCTACCTGGCCACCTGAATCTCCCTGGAGCACCACTCGCTCTCCAGGTATCGCCGACTGATAACACAAATAGTCTTCCTGCTGGCGTAAATGGCCTCTGTGATGTTGTCAATGATTGGCTTTCCTGTTGGTAAATACAAATTAGCAGCAGTGACACACCCTGGAGTAAAGGCGGTACTACAACAACATGTCCTCACCTGGCTGGAAGTCTCTGTGGTGCAGACACAACTTCCAGCCCTGTTCCCCTTCCAGTTTGGGCAGCAACTCTCTCAAGACCCAAAGCTCATCGTGAGCATTGTATGAGACGAAGGCATCAAAGTGACACTGAGGCGGCACGTTCCTGTGCTTCCTCTCATGGAGGAAAGCCAGGAAGAGGTGATAAGCATAGGCCAGCTGCCATCGCAGAAAATGGTAGGTGAAGGTCATCAGCATGAACAGGAAGGTAGCACATGTGGTAGAGATGAAGTAGAGGAACTGTACGTCCACCGAACAGGATCGGATGTCAAGGTCCAGCAGCTTAGTGCCTTTAAGGTGCAGCGGGTAGTTGCACACAAAGTTATAGGCATCATAAACTTGCGTTTTGGTGTAGTTTATCCACTGGATAAACCCTGAGTTGTCGCAGTTACAGGTAAAACTGTTGCCTTGAAGATCCAGATAAAACAGACCAGAAAGGGAGTCCAGTTGTTCTTCTGTGATGACTGAATAATGGTTCTTTCGTGCTTGCAGGAACTCCAGCTTTGTAAGGTTGGCCTTATTTAAAAAATCTAGCGATTGAAGAGTCGTTCGGGAAATGTAGAGGCTCAGAAGGTTCGGGATGGGGTCAAACAAATGCGGCGAAACATCTGTGAGCTCATTTGTGCTAATGTCAAGCTTCTGCAGGTAAGGCGTGTAATTGAATATGTCTTGGTGCAAGGACAAGATCTGGACATTCCTGGTGTCAAAAACCAAGAGGTTGGTCAAGCCTTGCAGGAAGTTGCGAGGCAAAGAGCCAATGATCCTGCTGCTTTGACCCGCCATGGCGAGGACCTCCAGACGAAAAAGATGGGAAAATGGCGGCTTAGGTAAAGCTGCGTTGGAGTTGTATTTTATGTGATTATCCAATAAAACCAACCTTGTTAAATTATTGAGCTCATTGAACACCTCCTGGGTTATCTCGCTCTCTCGGATGTTATTTGATTGTAGTAGGAGTTCTGTGAGCATAGTCAGTCCCTTAAAACAGCCATGTTTAAGCTTATTGATATGATTATTCTGCAGTGACAAGCTCTGAAGAGACCGCAAGCCCTCGAACTCTCCCTGTTCAATAGTGGTGAGGGTATTATTGTGCAGGACCAGTTGTCTGAGATTTGGCAAGTATCGTTTAAAAGCGTCATTCAATCTAGTGATTTTGTTCATCTGCATCTTCAGGACACGAAGTTTAGTCAGATCCTTGAAGATGCACTGCTTTACGGTCCTAATGAAGTTCTGGTTAAGACTGAGCACATTGAGTTTGCCTAAATTGGCAAAGTCGTGACAACCGAGAGAGCTGATGTTGTTGGAGCCTAGGTCCAGTTCCAGAAGGCTCGTCAGATTCCTAACAGCAGGCGGTACCAAGGAAAGCTTATTTTGGCTAAGATTCAAGCGCTTCAGAACAAGAAAGGCTCTGAAGGAGTCGTTGAAGATGCTTCGAATGTGATTCTCAGCCAGATCCAACTCAGTAACACTGGAGCACAGCTGGAACAGACCTGAATCCATCAGCTTGAAGTTATTTTTTCTGATTTGGAGCGTTGTTAGTGTAGGGATGGTGCAGGAGACGTTGAGCAGCTCTTTGAGGTTGTATTTCATCGCATTCATCCTCAGAGAGGTCAGTGAAAAATTGAATCTCTCGAAAAACGCTGTAATGTTTTCCAAGCGAATCCCGCCAATATCGAGGCTGGACACTCGGCTGAACAGCTTTGGCTCACGAAGGTACCATGTCATCTTATGCTTTCTATAGGGACCGCCGATGTTTAGCCAAGTGAGGTTTTGAAAAACATCTGCGGTAACGTTGAAGACATCTATGGCATTCTGAGATAAATCAAGGTATCGGATGCCTACTGTGCTGTTGGTCAATTCCCAAGATTGAAAATGTCTTAGACTGATTTTTTTGATTATAAGAGACAGCAGATTTGGTAGATGTTGTATTGCGTTATGAATATCTAACAATTTCTGTATTTTGTTGTAGGACAGGTCCAAAAAGGTCAAGCTCCTTAGAGGCTTGAAAGATGACGACAGCACAGTTATGATGTTATTGCTTGTGATTCTTAGTTCGGTCAGGTTGCTCAAACCATCAAAAACGTTTCCCAATTGTCGCAAGTGGTTATTATTAAGATTTAGCTTCTGGAGCGAGCGAAGGTCGGCAAAGGCACCTTTCTCTATTTGTGAAATACTGTTGCGCTTTAGGTTTAACTCTATCAGCGCTGTGTGATTCCTGAAGTCGCCGACTTGTATTTTGGTTATTCTGTTCCCGGTCAAGTCAAACCCTTTCACCGACGACGGGATGTCCCGAGGAACAGCTTGAAGTTTGCTGCCCGAACAAAGGGCTTCGTCCAAACTGATTCGACAGTTCTTCAATGAAAATCCAATGCAACTGCTGATAGTCAAAGAGAAGACAATGGAAATAAACCTTAGAGTTCTTCTAGTAGGTTCTACATCATCTTCCATAATGACAAAATCCAATTTTCCAATCCAAAAGTGCAAATTACGCCCATTCAATAGTGAAAGATATCGAAGTAATCTGAGAAGACAATAAGACAAAAATGAATGAACAACAACTTGGGAGACAGAATGACAAGTCAACAGTCTTAATACTTACCTTTAATGAATATGAATCCAATTTCACAATATACTGTACCAACTCCAGCATAAGTTGGACCCAGTAAAAAGAACAATTGGAAATAAATGTTCTCTGCATGATATTCCTGTGGACATTGAGTGAAGAAGTGAGAGTAAGCAGAAGGGTCATTTAACTGACAAAAAAAAAAGTATCACATCGGCCAACACCCACTTTCCTGTTTCACCACAGAAGACGATTGAAAAAAGCACTCACATTAAAAGGGGGAACTGCACTTTTTTGGAATTTTGCCTATCGTTCACAATCCCCACGTAAGACAAGAAAACACATCCTTCTTTTTTTTATGCATTCTAACAAGTAAAAATTAAAGTGAATAAATGTCAGTTAACAATAGAGCCAATAGGAATCGCTCTCTTCCGCTTATACAGCGCTTTAAAACACATCCAAACACCTCCATGAAGTTTTTTTTTATACATGCTGTAAGTATATACTGTATGTATTGTAGTAACAGGCACATTTATAATGTATTTTGCTCACACTGCGGCGCATTAATTTCACAGACGTATAACAATGTTCACTTTTTTCTTCAGCAACAACTACTACTAATCGTGACAGACTTCATGAGAGACAACAAACATAAAATAATCACTTATTGTACAATGTTTGCTTTCACTGGGATGCCGATTGATGAAATGCTCATATATTCTTGTTTAGACAAAGAATTAAGAAGGGTTAAAAAAAGAAAAGCCGGTGAAGTAAACAAGCGTCTTTTCCCGTCTTTTTAGCCATCTTCGAGTCGAAGTTGGATGTCACAGATGACCAACTTCTCGGTTTATGGCCACATCTTTGTACTAGGTGAGAGGCATGATTGATCATGTAGAAATGACTTTTACCAAGTCAGATGCGATCATGATGCAGCAGCTCTGTATGTCAACACTGCAGCTGCGTAAGCTTAGCGCCCAGTGATTATGGCGCCGCTAAAAGTAGTTTGTCTGCGCGAATGTATAATAAAGTTGCTAATATTTGGTCAATATTAAGGTCACAAGATAGTTATAAGTATAATTGCCGATTTTTGGATGCATTTTTAGTAGGGATATAGAAAAAAATCGATTTTCGAATGTATCACGATTCTAATTTGTAAAGATTCTTAATCAGTTAAAAAATACATCAAAAAAATTATTTTAAAATCTGTCCTGTCCAACCACTCCGGCATATCATAGTGTTGAGTGGCGGATGCTGGTCTCTCAAGGAGGGGAAGCTCAATTTCGGCCTACATCATAAAATGTGTTGGTTTATTTATACGTAAATTCTACCCTCCGTTCCCTTTTAAGAAAGTGATCTGTGACCCTGTCGAACCAAGAAGGCGTCTTTTCCAGGGATTTGACAAGTGTCCTCTCAATGGCCAGCAGAGCTAGGCTGCTTAAACGGCCTTGGCTCATGGTGTTGCGGGTGTAAGACTTCCATCCATCCATCCATTTTCTACCGCTTGTCCCTTTCGGGGTCGCGGGGGGTTGGAGCCTATCTAAGCTGCATTCGGGCGGAAGGCGGGTTACACCCTGGACAAGTCGCCACCTCATCGCAGGGCCAACACAGATAGACAGACAACATTCACACTCACAGTCACACACTAGGGCCAATTTAGTGTTGCCAATCAACCTATCCCCAGGTGCATGTTTTTGGGTTGAGCCGCTTTAAACAGGAGAAGCTCCTCTCTACACCTGCAGATGTAGCTCCCATGGTTGCCACTAATGACAATAGTTTGTACACCTGTGTGCATTATAAATGTATGTTTGTTGTTCAATGTTACTTCACTGCCATCGGACCAATATTTTTCATGATTTGATGCTGCTGTTAAAGTCTTACAGACTCATATAGAGTACAGTGTGAACCGACCAGTATTCATATGTCCATAACTAAATGGTTAAAATGAGTAACTGTGTTTATTGATTTAAAATTGAAGTTAATATGGTACCATATGGAAGAGAACTAAGAGTAAAAAGAGTATTCTAACTGATTACATTCTGTACTGCTATGTGCAGATTGGTTTTTTGTATGATCCTGAAGTCTGGTTCCAAACTGGACTTGAGTTATGATAGCGAGCAAGTCCCAGTGAGTGACAGTGTGCGGAGAGGGAGCGTTTGGATGTGGTGTGGCCAGCTGCATCGGTCTCCACACTCTGCAGTGACCTATAACTGAACTGATCCACCATCAGAGTCGCAAGTATCAAACCGAATCAGTATGGAATAACGGATTACAATAGAACTAAGGATTCCCAACCAAGGAATATAGACAGTGTTCAATTCATTACTACCCGGGTAGAGTTCACTTTTTGAAAGGACAATTTAAAAAGGACATTTCTTCTATTTTGCTACTTTTGAATTTTTGCAACAGAGCTCTATTTTTATTTATTTTTTGGGGGGTATTTACAATTTAAAAAGCACACTGTTCATGTGTTATTGTTTATTATTGTGCAATAAATTTGCCAGCAGTTGTTCTGTGGTCCACTAAGTACGTAACGTCTCATTGCGAGTCTCTCAATTATACAGCCAAGAACCTAGTAATCTTAATTGTTGTACTAACCTGCTATCCTACAGTAGGGGTGCTACATTGACATTTTAGGGGAAGCTGAGCTTCCCTTGTAGTCTTAGAGCAATCACCACTGGTGTTGAGGTAGATGACCATATCTGCTGTACATATTTACTTTAAAAAAAGAGAAGTGTTGGATACTTCTCCTGTTGCCTTATTTTTTATTTGACTTTATTAAATGTTTGGGTAGAATTTTGTTAAACAAAACCAGTTACCTTTTAAGTAACATAAATGTCATGATCCGTCACCCGGGGCATGGCATGATTTAGGTTTGGTAGTTTTTCTGTTTTAGTCTGTTTCCTGTGTGCACCCTCTTTCCCTGTTTACTGTTGGTTTCCATAGGCACTGATTCTCCTCACCTGTCTTTGTTTAGCAATTAGTGTTCCCACCAGGTGTTTTGGTTAATCACTCCCCTTTATAGTTTTCTGTCACCCAGCATTAGTTGCTGGGTCAATGTTTGCAATTGGCAACAACTACGTTCTCCTGGTTTTTTTCCTCGCTCTAGTGATTTTTGTACACACCAGCGTTCCTGGTTTTTTTCACCCTTGGTGACACTTTGGTTTTTTTAGCTCCATGCTTGCTAGCATCCTCAGTTTTGTATTTTTGTCCTGCGTTTAATTTATTAAAAACCTTAAAGGCCTACTGAAACCCACTACTACTGACCACGCAGTCTGATAGTTTATATATCAATGATGAAATCTTAACATTGCAACACATGCCAATACGGCCGGGTTAACTTATAAAGTGCAATTTTAAATTACCCGCTAAACTTCCGGTGGAAAACGTCTATGTATGATGACGTATGCGTGTGACGTTAATCGTTGAAACGGAAGTATTCGGACGCCATTGAATCCGATACAAAAAGCTCTGTTTTCATCTCAAAATTCCACAGTATTCTGGACATCTGTGTTGGTGAATCTTTTGCAATTTGTTTAATAAACAATGAAGACTGCAAAGAAGAAAGTTGTAGGTGGAATCGGTGTATTAGCGGCTGGCTGCAACAACACAAACAGGAGGACTTTGAGGTGGATAGCAGACGCGCTATCCGACGCTAGCTGCCGACCGCATCGGTGATCGGGTGAAGTCCTTCGTCGCACCGTCGATCGCTGGAACGCAGGTGAGCACAGGTGTTGATGAGCATATGAGGGCTGGCTGGCGTAGGTGGATAGCTAATGTTTTTAGCATAGCTCTGTGAGGTCCCGTTGCTAAGTTAGCTTCAATGGCGTCGTTAGCAACAGCATTGTTAACCTTCGCCAAGCTGGAAAGCATTAACCGTTTGGACACCTCTGCCTTTAGGCCAGCAGTACTGTAGACATTCTATGACTTTAGAGTAGTCAGTGTACAGCTTGTATATCAGTATATATTCATGATCCACTAAAACAGAGTCAACACGCAGCCATTATTGTCTAAATAATGCTAATAATGTCTGTCAGCGAGTAACAAGGTAATTGCATCTTGCCTATGGTCAAGCCAGGTGTTGGTAACGTCACGGTCTGGGCTGCATGAGTGCTGGTAGGACTGGGGAGGCTGCACGAGTGCACTGGGGAGGCTGGCAGTTCATTGAGGATAATCATGACATGCTAAAGCAGAAACTGTGCCACCAACAGACCTCTATGTGCCTTGACAGTGAAATAAATGATAAAAATGTGTATCACCAATAATAATGACGTCAACGACCCTTAGACTTTTTTGTGATTTCTTGTTTCACATCATTTTTCTCTGCGGGAATAGAAGTGAAGTGAAGTGAATTATATTTTTATAGCGCTTTTCTCTAGTGACTCAAAGCGCTTTACATAGTGAAACCCAATATCTAAGTTACATTTAAACCAGTGTGGGTGGCACTGGGAGCAGGTGGGTAAAGTGTCTTGCCCAAGGACAAAACGGCAGGGACTAGGATGGCGGAAGCGGGGATCGAACCTGCAACCCTCAAGTTGCTGGCACGGCCGCTCTACCAACCGAGCTATACCGCCCCACAAATAGAGGGAGTTCATCTCATCTAAATTTCTGCTAACAAAGCTACAGTTTAGTGGTATCTAAATAATCAATTTCATTTATTTGGGTGTTATTTGTAAGCAACACTACCAAGGCTGCACTTATTTTTAGAGAAACATTTACTTGGTTGCCTAACTTGGGATTGTTCTTTATTTTCCCAGACACCACAAAGCATAAGTGAAAATAAAAAAGAGGAAGTTCATCTCAATATTGAGGAAGTAGAACCCGCAGTAATCTCACATCAATAAAATTACGTGACTAATACTCATGTGGGCAGCACGGTGGTAGAGGGGTTAGTGCCTCTGCCTCACAATACGAAGGTCCTGAGTAGTCGTGAGTTCAATCCCGGCCTCGGGATCTTTCTGTGTGGAGTTTGCATGTTCTCCCCGTGACTGCGTGGGTTCCCTCCGGGTACTCCGGCTTCCTCCCACCTCCAAAGACATGCACCTGGGGATAGGTTGATTGGCAACACTAAATGGTCCCTAGTGTGTGAATGTGAGTGTGAATGTTGTCTGTCTATCTGTGTTGGCCCTGCGATGAGGTGGCGACTTGTCCAGGGTGTACCCCGCCTTCCGCCCGATTGTAGCTGAGATAGGCTCCAGCGCCCCCCGCGACCCCGAAGGGAATAAGCGGTAGAAAATGGATGGATGGATAATACTCATGTGCAGAAAAAATATGTACAAAAGTAATAATCTACGTTTATTTCCTCAAGCATACATTTGCTCAGTACGTTCGGTTGATTTTCACATTTAAATCTTCCTCTCTAAAATAATCTGCAAATAAACATTTGTTTTATTTCCTGTACCTTTTCATCACTTTCACCTCGTCTCAATCCAATCAGCCAACTAGTGTCTGATGCTAATGCTGTGTGCAAGGCTGAACTAAATGCAAACTAAAATGAAAGGGATCTTACTAGGGCTTAGAATCTTTGGGCACCACACTATTCAATTCAATTCGATTCGTAGGGGTAACGATTAGATTCAGAATCGATTCCCGATTCAAAACGATTCTCGATTAATACTTTTTAATCACATTGGGTGCCAGTTCTATGATTAACTACATTCCTCCATAACAAGATAAACAGCTGTGATGAATATGTATATTACTAAAAGAAAACTGGTTTTGTTTAACAAAATTCTACTCAAACATTTAATAAAGTCAAATATAAATAAGGCAACAAGAGAAGTCTCCCACACCTCTGTTTTTTTAAAAGTTCATCTGTACAACAGATATGATCATTTACATCAACAATATGATTTGCCTGAGTGGTGGGACAAGACAGATTTACACAAAAAAATTAATAAATAAAATTAGTTTTTTTTTTTCTTTTTTAAATCAATTAAAGGCCTACTGAAATGATTTTTTTTATTTAAACGGGGATAGCAGATTCATTCTATGTGTCATACTTGATAATTTCGCGATGTTGCCATATTTTTGCTGAAAGGATTTAGTAGAAAACATCGACGATAAAGTTCGCAACTTTTGGTCGCTGATAAAAAAAGCCTTGCCTGTACCGGAAGTAGCGTGACGTCGCAGGTTGAAAGGCTCCTCACATTTCCCCATTGTTTACACCAGCAGCGAGAGCAATTCGGACCGAGAAAGCGACGATTACCCCATTAATTTGAGCGAGGATGAAAGATTTGTGGATGAGGAACGTGAGAGTGAAGGACTAGAGTGCAGTGCAGGATGTATCTTTTTTCGCTCTGAACGTAACTTAGGTAAAAGGGCTCATTGGATTCCACACTTTCTCCTTTTTCTATTGTGGATCACGGATTTGTATTTTAAACCACCTCGGATACTATATCCTCTTGAAAATGAGAGTCGAGAACGCGGAATGGACGTTCACAGTGACTTTTATCTCCACGACAATACATCGGTGAAGCACTTTAGCTACGGAGCTAACGTGATAGCATCGTGCTTAAATGCAGATAGAAAGAAAAGAAATAAGCCCCTGACTGGAAGGATAGACAGAAGATCAACAATACTACTATCAGGAGACACCGAACCAAACACTGGACCTGTAACTAGACGGTTAATGCTGTGCTGCCTGTCGAAGCCTAGCAATGCTGTTGCTAACGACGCCATTGAAGCTAACTTAGCTACGGGACCTCGTCAGAGCTATGATTAAAACATTAGCGCTCCACCTACGCCAGCCCTCATCTGCTCATCAACACCCGTGCTCACCTGCGTTCCAGCGATCGACGGCGCGACGAAGGACTTCACCCGATCATCGATGCGGTCGGCGGCTAGCGTCGGATAGCGCGTCTGCTATCCAAGTCAAAGTCCTCCTGGTTGTGTTGCTGCAGCCAGTCGCTAATACACCGATCCCACCTACAGCTTTCTTCTTTGCAGTCTCCATTGTTCATTAAACAAATTGCAAAAGATTCACCAACACAGATGTCCAGAATACTGTGGAATTTTGCGATGAAAACAGAGCTGTTTGTATTGGGATACAATGTGTTCGAATACTTCCGTTTCAACCATCGACGTCACACGCAAACGTCATCATACATAGACGTTTTCAACCGGAAGTTTCGCAGGAAATTTAAAATTGCACTTTATAAGTTAACCCGGCCGTATTGGCATGTGTTGCAATGTTAAGATTTCATCATTGATATATAAACTATCAGACTGCGTGGTCGGTAGTAGTGGGTTTCAGTGGGCCTTTAAAGCCACACTTAAGAACTTTCAGTTTTGGTTGATCTTGACGGCGCCAGTAGACCAAAGCGGTAGTGTTTTGCCAGTAAAAAAACACATTTCCCATGAAGACTAGCGCATATAGCGTCAAACTGACATGATGTCCGCTGTAATATTGGCACAAATATTAGGTCACTAATGGCTATGCTGATGTTAAATAGCAGACACTATGAAGAAATGATATCGGATTGTGCTACAAACATGATACTACTACCAAGAATGTATCAGGGTGGATGCAAAGAAATACTTTTTTTGAAAGAAGTAGTGTGGAACTATCACACTGGTGCTATTTATTGCTACCACGCACATTTCCGGTAGCTAACATTAGCATTAACATTTTGATTTGAGCATTGAAAGTCACTTATTAGTTTAGCAGGAACAGAGCCAAGGCAGCATTAGTCTGAAATTCCTCGTCTTTGAGCTCACACCAGCGAGTGAAAGCCGGGGCAATGTTGATCCCGACTGACCTTTTTTTGTCTCCTCAGACAAAACTTTTTGTTTCTTTGGTTGTTTTAGAGCTTTGGCCATGATAGCAGTAATTGCACATAGGCGTTTTTCTTCATCTACTTTTTGTTTTCTGGCAGCAAGCAGGCGTTCGCATCGACTTCTGTCTTTTTAACAAATGGGAAAGGGGGAGTGACGTATGCCGTAAAGCAAGTTAGCACATTTGTAGTTTTTTTGTGTGGCAGGGTTCCTGCCACCTTCCTCAAAGTCACTAAGTGCTAGTTAAAGCGATATGGACCCCCTCAGGCCATGACAGAGGTGCCATTCAACTAGTTGTAAGTCGAAGTATCATCCCAAAAGTTGTGAAAATATTTTAGGAAGATTGAAAAGTTACTTAGTGCTGCTTTAAGAATCGTTACAAATAAGATTTGCGATTCATTCGAAAATCTTTTTTTTGGATACCCCTAGGTCTTACAGTAATTGATTATGCAAAATATAAACACAAAAACATCCGAAAAATCCAAGACACTTGTTTCACTTTTCAGAAAACTCGTCGCTTTCTCATTAACATACCAATTGTGGGGAATAAAATAAATAAATGGCTTCACTATACATCTTGAATCAGGGATGTAAAACCAATTTTAGCTCTGGGGCCGCATGGAGGAAAATCTGTGCACACGCGGGCCGGACTATTACAATCATGGCATTAAAACCAAAAAATGAAGACAACTTTAGATTGCTTTCTTTGTCTTACTTTTGCCAAAAAAAAAAAAACACATTCTGAAAATATTACAATAAAAACAGAAAAAATACCGGCAGAGGTCAAGTTTAGACCCATGAAGGAAAGAAGAAAGTGAATGAATGTTTATAACTGAATACATTTACATATGCATAACAATGTGTTTTCTTTTGTATTATTTTTTTTAATGAATTAAGTAACGTTTATCAATCAATCAATTAATGTTTATTTATATAGCCCTAAATCACAAGTGTCTCAAAGGGCTGCACAAGCCACAACGACATCCGCGGTTCAGCACCCACATAAGGGCCACATAATAACCTTTTTCCAAAACACGATATAGAATGTGAGATATAACAGGATAATGCATACATTTATCATTTGTTTTCAAAACGGTTACAAAAAAACGGGACCCCAAAAATTTACTGTGGGACCCCATTTTTATGACTTTAGCGCCATCACTGACTATTGGTATTGGTACTATTGGTGCGTGCAAAACAGCAGCAGGCGGCTGTGGCCTGCGGGCCGGCTCGAATACTAATCAAATATCATCCCGGGGGCCATAGATAATCCATCCGGCCCGCGGGCCTTGATTTTGACATCCCTGTCTTAGAAAATAGTCAGTTATCTTTTCTCCAGCGAACAAGCTAATGTAGTTTGATGTTGATGATGTTACAAGTGTTACATGGGGCATGGTTTCAGTGTTACCAATTCCTTAGTAAAGAAAGCAACTATTGGCTGTCATAAAGGTCGCTAGATGACATCATCGCCTCATTTGCATAATTGATTACAATGGACGTTGTAGGAGAGGGGAATAACGTCGTGGGAGAGATAAAAAGTGAGTTAAAAATGCCAAGTATGATTAAAACTGTAAATTAACTTTCTTCTGTCCATTCTTACTCTACTTTCTTTAAATGTAAATCAATTTTATTCTGCATTGTTAAATGTTAGAGTACCTAATTTGATCAAAAGACTGGAGGGTTGTGACATTCACAAACAAACCGAACATATTGTCTGGCTCATTAACATTAACAATGGACAATAAAGAGATTTATCTTAGTGCGACATTAAATGTTTAGCTCTCTCTCTGTAAAACAAGACGTAAACAGCGGCACCTTTTGCACATGCGCATTTGCAGTCTGGAAGCTGAAGGGTGTGGGTCTCCTCTCTGCTCTGACTGCAGCTGGGACTGCTGCGCGAGGCTACTGCCAACCTGACCATCTGTGAGGAAATTTACTTCATGCTTTCATGTCTCCAAAACATCGCAGAAAGTCGCTACATTTGTTCCTAGCCACTTTTGAGATAGATAAAAAAAAGTTAAGAGGAGTTGGAAGACGCCAAGTTGGCAATATTGTGTTTGGGTTGTCCCGATACCAATAATTTTGTTACGGCGCATGCGCATACCATCATTCCCTCCGCAGCAAGCGCAGCTGGAGGCTCCGCTGGGAGCACCTCGGGACACGCCCCTGCTCGCTCATCTCGTGTCGCGGCCGCGCGCCTGCATGGCTGTGGGCAATCAGCAATCAACGCACCCTAACCCCTGCTTGGACACGGACCTTGACGCCTCTCTCCAGCCCCCAGACTACTCGCACGTTTTACGGACTTCCTTTTAGCCTCGCCCCACTGGACTCTGGACTATTCATTCAACACGCACTTACGACAAACCTCTGGTACCATCCACATTGTTTAATTCCTCACATAGTCCTGCTTTACACACATCCAGTAGCATACACACTCCACGCCATCATCAAGCTCAAATAAACCTGTTGAGCTTTATTCCTGTCCTTGTGTCGTCTCCTTCCCCCACCGAACGTAATCATTTTGGTACCGGTAGCGATACCAAAATGTATTTCAATACTTTGATACTTTTCTAAATAAAGGGGACCACAAAAAATGTCATTATTGGCTTCATTTTAACAACAAATCTTATGGTACATTAAACATATGTTTCTTCATGCAATCAAAGAATAATTTTGGACTTAAATAAAATGTTGAACATACTAGACGACTTGTCTTTTACTAGTAAGCAAACAAAGGCTCCTAATTTGTCTGCTGACGTATGCAGTAACATATTGTGTCATTTCTTATTCATTTATTTTGTTAAAATTATTAATCTACTTGTTCATTTACTGTTACTATCTGCTTACTTTCTGTTTAAACATGTTCGATCTACTCTTCTGTTAAAATGTAATAATCACTAATTCTTCTGTTTGGATGCTTTACATTAGCTTTGGATGATACCACAAATTTGGGTATCGATCAGATACCAAGTAGTTACAGGATCATATATTGGTCATATATAAGTCCTCATGTGTCCAGGGCATATTTTCTGAGTATATAAATCAATCAATCAATCAATGTTTATTTATATAGCCCTAAATCACAAGTGTCTCAAAGGGCTGTACAAGCCACAACGACATCCTCGGTACAGAGCCCACATACGGGCAAGGAAAACTCACCCCAGTGGGACGTCAATGTGAATGACTATGAGAAACCTTGGAGAGGACCGCATATGTGGGTAACCCCCCCCCCCTCTAGGGGAGACCAAAAGCAATGGATGTCGAGTGGGTCTGACATAATATTGTGAAAGTCCAACACATCAGCGAAAGTCCAGTCCATAGTGGGGCCAGCAGGAACCATCCCGAGCGGAGACGGGTCAGCAGCGTAGAGATGTCCCCATCCGATGGACAGGCTAGCGGTCCACCCCGGGTTGGGAGCAGAGTAGAAAAGAAAAGAAAAGAAACGGCAGATCAACTGGTCTAAAAAGGGAGTCTATTTAAAGGCTAGAGTATACAAATGAGTTTTAAGATGAGACTTAAATGCTTCTACCGAGGTAGCATCTCTAACTTTTACCGGGAGGGCATTCCACAGTATTGGAGCCCGAATAGAAAACGCTCTATAGCCCGCAGACTTTTTTTGGGCTCTGGTAATCACTAATAAGCCGGAGTTCTTTGAACGCAGATTTCTTGCCGGGACATATGGTACAATACAATCGGCAAGATAGGCAGGAGCTTGACCGTGTAGTATTTTATACGTAAGTAGTAAAACCTTAAAGTCGCATCTTAGGTGCACAGGAAGCCAGTGCAAGTGAGCCAGTATAGGCGTAATATGATCAAACTTTCTTGTTTTTGTCAAAAGTCTAGCAGCCGCATTTTGTACCATCTGTAATCTTTTAATGCTAGACATAGGGAGGCCCGAAAATAAAACGTTACAGTAATCGAGACGAGATGTAACGAACGTATGGATAATGATCTCAGCATCGCTTGTGGACAAAATGGAACGAATTTTAGCGATATTACGGAGATGAAAGAAGGCCGTTTTAGTAACACTCTTAATGTGTGACTCAAACGAGAGAGTTGGGTCGAAGATAATACCCAGATTCTTTACCGAGTCGCCTTGTTTAATTGTTTGGTTGTCAAATGCTAAGGTGGTATTATTAAATAGATGTCGGTGTTGAGCAGGACCGATAATCAGCATTTCCGTTTTCTTAGCGTTGAGTTGCAAGAAGTTAGCTGACATCCATTGTTTAATTTCATTAAGACACGCCTCCAGCTGACTACAATCCGGCATGTTGGTCAGCTTTAGGGGCATGTAGAGTTGAGTGTCATCAGCATAACAGTGAAAGCTAACACCGTATTTGCGTATGATGTCACCTAGCGGCAGCATGTAAATACTACAGAGTGCAGGGCCAAGAACCGAACCCTGGGGAACTCCGCACGTTACCTTAACATAGTCCGAGGTCACATTGTTATGGGAGACACACTGCATCCTGTCAGTAAGATAAGAGTTAAACCAAGACAAGGCTGAGTCTGTCATCCCAATACGTGTTTTGATACGCTCTAATAAAATATTATGATCAACAGTATCGAAGCGGCGCTAAGATCAAAAAGCAGCAACATAGATGAAGCATCAGAATCCATCGTTAGCAATAGATCATTAGTCATTTTTGCGAGGGCTGTCTCCGTAGAGTGATTTGCCCTGAAACCGGATTGAAAAGGTTCACAGAGATTGTTAGACGCTAAGTGTTCATTTAGCTGCTGTGCGACAATTTTTTCGAGGATTTTCGAGATAAACGGAAGGTGGGACACCGGCCGGTAGTTTACCAAGAGATCAGGATCGAGGTTAGGTCTTTTGAGTAGAGGATGAATAACCGCTTTTTTGAATGCTAGGGGAACAGTGCCAGAGGAAAGTGATAAGTTTATAATATTTAACACTGATGGACCTAATAATACAAAAAGCTCCTTGATAAGTTTCCCAGGAATTGGGTCAAGTAAACATGTTGTTTGTTTTGTCCCATTTACACATTTTGACAATTCCTCCAATGTTATTTCATCAAAGAGAGAGAAACTTTTGGAGGGCGGTATCCGTCGTATATACAGTCGTATCTGTGTTAATAGAACCCAGTTGTAGCTGAGATGCATTGTCTTTAATCTCTTTTCTAATGACTTCAATTTTCTTATTAAAGAAATTCATAAAGTCATCTGCTGAGTGGGTGGAGCTACTGGGAGGAGTCCCTTGTTGGGTTAGCAATGCTACTGTACTAAACAAAAATTTAGGATTATTTTTGTTGAGGTGGATGAGATTTGAGTAATATTTAGCTTTAGCTGAAGTAAGCATGTGTTTATAAGTTATTAAACTATCACACTATGCTTGATGGAAAACCTCAAGTTTAGTCGCACGCCATTTGCGTTCCAGCTTTCTACATGATAATTTCTGGGCTTTAGTTTCTTCTGTAAACCATGGGGTACGCCTTTTAGGGGCCCTTTTTAGCTTTAGCGGTGCTACATTATCAATGGTGTCGCGCAGGGCGTCGTTAAAGTTGTTAGTGAGGTTATCAATAGAGCCCACATAATTTGGGAATGGTGCCATTACCGAAGGCAGTAGGCCAGTAAGAGTCGTCGTTGTGGCAGCATTAATGTTGCGGCTGCTATAGTAGTTATTATTATTATTATTAGTTTGTTGAAAATGAGTCAGAACTTCGAATTTTATAAGGTAATGATCGGACATCACTTTAGTGTACGGGAGTATCGTAACTTTAGAGGTGGTGACACCCCTGACAAGCACTAGATCTATCGTATTACCGTTGCGATGCGTGGGTTCATTTATTATTTGTGTAAGACCACAGCTATCAATTATAGTCTGGAGCGCCACGCATGGAGGGTCCGATGGGGTATTCATATGGATATTAAAGTCCCCCATTATGATTATATTGTCGGCGTGCGTCACTAGATCAGCAACAAACTCTGAGAATTCACTGATGAAGTCCGAATAAGGCCCAGGGGGGCGGTAGATAACAGCCAGGTGGAGAGGCAGCGGTGTGACAAACCTCAAAGTGAGCACCTCAAACGAGTTATATTTATTATTTAGGTTAGGTGTAAAATTATAGTTTTCATTGTATATTAGTGCGACACCCCCTCCCCTTTTAAGAGGTCGGGCAACATGTGCATTGGTAAAGTTAGGAGGAGATGCCTTATTTAGCGCAAAAAAATCGTCTGGTTTGAGCCAGGTCTCGGCGAGACCAACGACGTCAAGTTTGTTGTCTCTAATGACTTTATTAACTAATAACGTTTTGGAAGATAATGATCTTATGTTTAAAAAGCCCATATTATAGGTAGTGGGCTGTTTTGAGGATTGTTTGTTGAAATTATCCGAAGTAGCAATATTAATAATGTTGCGTTTATTATGCGTAGTGCACTTTAAATAGTTTCGACCATATCTAGGAATTGATACGACGGGAATTGTCCGATTGTTTGCTAGATGTTGCGATAAACTGAACGCATCATAGTTAGCCACCTCAGTAGATTGCATGTCTGCCTCTGACACGGTCACAAAAGAAAAAATATTATGTGAGTTGTGTTTTATTCTAAGAGAATTGCTATGTGTGCAGGGATTATCCAGCCTGGCGCCGGCTAGTTCTAGTTTAAAAGACTTCTTACCCGGACTAGCGCTTCTTTGGTTAGCTTTTCCCTTTGTTGTTAGCCCCGCTCGGCATCCCCGCTTCTGCTTCCGCTCACACCGCTTACGTCGTCTCCATTGGCGGTCACCGCTAGCACTTGACTCCGCTGCTACAAAGGCCGCTCGATGTAGCCCGCGAAGTATTCCCATGCTAGCGAGGAGGTCCACCGTACATGCATCTTTCAGTCTATAACGGCCCGATTCATCCACATCCAGAATTGTCTGTCGGTCGTATGTGATCACAGAGTGTTCACGCTTTGAGCCAGCCATGAAATTGACAGAAATGACGGGTGTTTTTTGCCAAATCGCTCTACACTCCCAAGAGCGTCACCGAGCTGCTGCATAGCAATGCGCCGCCATCTTGGTTCAATATATAATATATAAACATAATTTAAATTTTAAAAAATGAAAAAAAAAATGTTGATGAGATGCGCTCTTGTACTTGGTATCATTACAGTGGATGTCAGGTGTAGATCCACCCATAGCGTTTGTTTACAATGAGGAGCGCCAGCTTTTGTTAGCAGTTAGCTATTGTATCCTCCGACGGTGTGTAAAAAAATCATGTTTAGCTATTCCCCATCCTGCAGGTATGATACTTGTAGGAAACTTACTTTTTTTGTCGTCATGGAGGCGAGGATTAGTGATTTAGAAGTACTGCAGCTAAAACACTGCCGACTGCGGATGGACATTAGCTGCTAGCTAGCTAGCCATGTTTTAAAGCACCTCTTGTAGAGCGGTGTTTCAGTGTTATGGCTTCACTTTTATCGTTTGTTTTCAAGCCAAAATGCTTCCATTCTCTTTTTTCTGTCCACACACCGTGTCTGCTTGTAGGTACTCCATGATCGTGCACTGCCGAACATGCTCCTCTGCTCGTAAAACCAGTAATGTCGCAACGTGACGCGCCGTCATGACGGTGAAGAAAAAAAAAGGGAACCGCTATTTTTCAGAAACTGTGTAATACAGTTTTTGATGCATTAGTACTGCGGTACTTTACTAGTACCGGTATACCATGCAATCTTCCATTGTGTGGTTTACTTAATTAAAGCCGTTTGAGGGCGAAGTATGATGCTTACAACACGTTTAAAAGTTAGCGCCCTTTAAGCAGCCGATAAAGGTTGCAAAAAGTCCCTTTAATGTTATGTTGTTGTATGTAGTGCATGATATAGATAGATAGTACTTTATTGATTCCTTCAGGGACATTAAAAAATATGATATGGTGTGCAGAGTAACAGTGTACAGTGGTACATCAACTAAATGTTTTGAGATAAGAGCTGTCTCTTGGCTAATTGTTACGCTTCAAGTTACAAGCAAACATTTAAATTACAAGCATTAGTTAGCATAGCCAATGTCACAGTGAACCGTGTAAGGTCGCCCAAAACATCAGGTTTTACTTGCTGGACATTACATTGTTTTCCTAAGCATGGAAAATAAAAAATAAAGTGTGAAGGACAGTCCTGAGAATCAAAAGCATATGGTATTCATTGGATTAAAGAAAGACATCAAAAACATGACCAAGTGTGTTGCCAACTCACTGCTAGTTTGCACTAAACTTGTGCAGAACACCAGCCAATGATGTTAAAATTATATTTAAACGGCTGACATTTATCGATGAAAATATGGAGTAGCTGCTTGTGTTTGATGGAAAAGCAGGCCGAAGGACATACCATAGAACAGTGATTCTTACAATTTTGTACGCATACCACTAGTAGTACCCAGGCTCCATCTAGTGGTACGCCAAAACACAGTGTTACTGTTCAAACCTTGTGTAATCTTACAGAGGACAAAACTCTTAAATATAGTTATAAACTAAACTAAATACCTAAATAAACTAAAACCTCTGCCTTGTTTTTAATTACATATTTAGGCCTACTACGCTACTCTATATTATTAATGTGAGTCATTATGTTGGTACTTGGAGAGCTAGGTGTTTTCTGAGGTGGTACTCTGTGAATAAAGCTACTCTGCCATAGAAGTTCGCTCTCCAAGGTAAATCCTGTACATTATTATTACATTACTAAAATAACTACTATCTATTGTTCTTTTATATACAATATTTCTGATATAAGTAAGTGTTTTTCTTTTTATAAGGCATGTTACATGTTAAAAAATTTTCGGGGGTGCCAAGCACAGATAAAATAGATTTCAATCCATTAATTAATGGGTGAAGTTGATTAGAAATAAAAGTGTTATATAACCAATTAAGCTCATAAGTTGAGCTACTACTGTACAGTACAGTATATGTAAAAATTGGATAAAGTACTTAACAGTGCTTCTTCTTGAAGACACGGTCTGTTGTAAACAAAACACAAAAGTCATAAGCATTAAAGCTATACAGATACCGTATTTTCCGGACAATAGGGCGCACCGCATTAAAAAGCGCACTACCAACGAATGGTCTATTTTTGATCTTTTTCATATATTAGGCGCACCAGATTATTGAGCGCATAAAAGGAATCATATTATTTTTATTTTTTTCTAAAGTGAAAACACTTCCTTGTGGTTTACATAACATGTAATGGTGGTTCTTTGGTGAAAATGTTGCATAGATTATGTTTTACAGATAGTCTTCAAGCCGCTTTCTGACAGTCTCTCCTGGACGCGTCGTTTTGTGGGCGGTCTTATTTATGTGGCTCACCTTCAACACGGCCTCCCCCCACGTCATCTTTGTTGTAGCGGTGTAGCGTGCAAGGACGGGAGTGGAAGAAGTGTCAAAAGATAGAGTTAACTGTTTTAATAACATTCAGACTTTACTTGAACCGAGGATGTCGTTGTGGCTTGTGCAGCCCTTTGAGACACATGTGATTTAGGGCTATATAAATAAACATTGATTGATTGATTGATTGATTGACTTAAATCAATAACGGAGCAGCATCTCCTCATCCAGAAACAACAACACAGGAAATGTGTCCTGTGAAAAAACGTCCGACCGGAACTCTAATAAATAAAGTTCCTTGGGTGAATAACGTAAACTCACTACACCGGTATGTTTTAGCGCTTTCATGGTGAGTTTACTGACAGATAGAAGTAAGAACTTTACAGTACTTTATATTAGAAATGGCAACAGCGGAGGATGAACGTTGAGCGGCTCTTTGAGGTTGTGTTTCATCGCATTCATCCTCACAGAGGTCAGTGAAAAATTGAAGCTCTCGAAAAACACTGTAATGTTTTCCAAGCGAATACCGCCAATATCGAGGGTGGAGACTCGGCCGAGCAGCTTTGGCTCACGAAGGTATCATGTCATCTTATGCTTTCTTTGGGGACCGCCGATATTTAGCCAAATGAGGTTTTGAAAAACATCTGCGGTAACGTTGAAGACATCTATGGCATTCTGAGATAAATCAAGGCATCGGATGCCTACCGTGCTGTTGGTCAATTCCCAAGATTGAAAATGTCTTACATAGATTTTTTTGATGATAAGAGACAGCAGATTTGGTAGATGTTGTATTGCGTAATGAATATTAAACAAGGATTTTAAGTGCGCCTTATAGTCCAGAATATACGGTACATTAAATGGCTTGTCCCCAGTAGGGCTTGTTGGAGTAAAACACTTTTGAACTGTCTAGATTCCAACATATAGGAACGATTTTGGACACCACACTATTGTGGAACCCCTGAGTCCTATTAAAAATTGTTGGAAAATACTATAATATGGGACCTTTTTAATAGAGCCCTAAAGGATGGAAGTCCACAAGGAGCAACTGCCTCTTGAAAGAATGGAGGGGGAGATAAAGCAGGAGGAGGATCCATTTTTCCCCACACTGAAGCAAAAATAAAATAAAGGTGGAGTGTTTCCCTGTCGCATACGTTGCCTCCATCATATCTGTACAATCGCCTTGTAGTCATGATGTATGTGGAGCCACCCACGGGGAGCGTGCACACGTTCACCAGAGAGGGAGAGAGAGATGCTGTGACTTACCCATCCGGGCGCACACACACACCTCCACACACAAGCCTCGACATATCCCGTTGCCACTTGCTTGTGACGGCGTACAGAAGCGCAGAGGAAGGACAGAAGGGGAGAGGCAGCATGCAGACGAGCTGAGGAATGTACCGGATAACGGGCTGTTAGAGGTGGAGAGGGTTTGGAGGGGGGGGCAGGCGTGTGGACAACAGTCACCTGGCCCCGGAGAAGGGTGGTGGCGCTGGTGGGGGGGTTCTCCTGGGGCCGGCCCTCGGGGATCCGTTTTTTTTGAAGGGAGGGGGTGAAAGTTTGCCCCATGGCGCTGGTGATGGAGCCGGTCAGCAAGTGGACCGCCGGCCAGGTGGTGGACTGGATGAAAGGTGGGTGAGGATACGATGATGCAGAGATGTCGCTTACAGTGGGAGGTGTCAATCACTCACAGGGTGATGTCACGACGACAGATGACTGACAGGAGGAGATAAACTTTCCTCAGAGAACAAAGATGTGTGGTACTTACGTTTTTTGTTTTTTTAAATGAAATATCTTGCAGCAGAGATGTTATCCTTGCATAATTTAGCAGTGTGCACCTGGAGGTCTTTGAAGACTGCAAAACTCTCTTTTCATGAAATGAAGACCTGTTGCAGGCAAGCATAGGGAAAACAATGCCAATTAGTAGTTTGATAGGCAATAGAGAGTCAAAAGTAAGCGTTACTATATTTGAAAAAGGCCTAATTTGTCTCAATGGACGTCGTTAGATGGCGTACCTTGTGAAGTGTTACATAATTACATCATAATACTTCCTCGCCATTCATTGTCGATGCTCTTTATATCCACATAATTGTCCAAACTCAAATTGGGATATTAAGGAAACATAATTTGAATGCAATGCATATTTCAATTATTTTGTTGCTTTGTTTTAATTTTCATTATTTAAATTTGTGTTTTTATTTTCCATTATATTTTTAATTTCTATTATATGTTTTACATATTTTATTTCTATTGTTACTACGACAAATAATGTCATTATAGTGAAAGGGACCCAATGATAAAATGGACAAAATGACGATGAATATTGATGAAAGCAGCTCAGGCAATATGACATTTCACCCCTCAGGTCGCATTTACTAATATAAAAAAACACTACTCTGTATGTGATAGAAAAAAAATTGCATTATTATTATTTTGACGTAATTACATTTGTTTTTACAATAATAATAATACAAATTAATATTCAAATGATAATATTATTTCTACTACTAATAATAGTATTATCATTTGAATTATTTAAAATAACTAATTCATATTGAAATTATAATAATCCAACTACTACTATTATTAATAATAAAAAAGTAATTATTAGTTATATTATTATTTTCATCGTTTGAATTGATACGAAATAATTTAAATTAATATTAAAATTATAATATTACTCCTACTGTTAATACTACTACTAATAAATAATAATAATAATAATAATTTTTATTATTATTTATAACAATTTTTTAAATTATAATCATGTTTCAATCAATAAAAATACAAAATATATTCTCATGTTTGGTATTTTTAATAATTTTAACTGTAATTTAAATGTTTTATGGTTTATTTGTATTAATGACAAAATTAACAATATGAATATAGGCAAAATAAATAATAAAATAGTTATAATATTAATAATAATAATAATAAGACAACATGACTATATGAATACTGATATTGGTGTCCAGAAGGCAGGTCAAGCAACACGTTGACTCATTGGCTGACTTGCAAACAAGGGATCGTGACCGAGATTAGTTGTACGATGCGCTGTACCCTTTGTTTTGTTTCCCGAGAGGTTAGCGCTTGGTCATGTGTGTTTATGTGTGTAGTCAGCATGTGGGCGGATGGTGAGTTGTTCCGTCTCAGAGCGTCTGTGCACAACAGCTGACAAGAAGGCGCGCGTGCACCGCCCCGAACAGAAGGCGCTCTGCAAGAACATGCGTGTGCCGTGCCTTGATGTGGTATTTGATCCATGTTGCGGGCCACTCGGGTGTGTCTGGCAACACTAGGAAATATGATGCTGTGTGTGTGTGTGTGTGTGTGTGTGTGTGTGTGTGTGTGTGTGTGTGTGTGTGTGTGTGTGCACGCGTGGTAATGTGCGACATATGCCACAGGCGCTGAGGCCAAAGGTTCTAGGGTCTGGGCATTGTTGGTTTGCGATATTGTAGCGTTGGCACAATGCACATTACCACCACGAGGGAGGGGTCGGATGTTTCACACAGAAAGCTACAACTGTCACATTTTCCAAATTTGTGCTCCAAGAGCAATTGATCCGGAAATACTGACACTAGTGTTTGATTTTCTTGTTAAAGGAAAGCTATTATGAAGTGGGTTCAAGTGTGTGACAATATGTGGTAGCTACAGCATGTTAGCTATTGTAGGTACTGTGAATGACATTTGTGGCGCCCCCCTATGGGTTTTGCTAGCATACATGTAATCAGTGGTGGGCCGTGCGTTTCTCACCTAGGCCTTCAGTGATGTCCTACTTAGTCCAACTTCACCTTTCAAAATACCGTAATTTATATCACCACATGGACACGGCTGGAGATACTATACAGAAACACACTTGCACGCTACTGGGCATTAAATCCCCTTAAAAGTGTACATAACGATCTATTTTTCGGCGCATTTAACATTCAATAAACCCGCTTCAGCAATTAAAACATATTAGTGTGGAACTGTCAAAATTAAAAGAATTGTATAAAACAAGTGAAACATGAAAAAATAAAGAAATAAAATATTTGAACTCACAATTTGTAGCATCCATTCGACACCGTATAAGCCAGTGGTACTGCTCGTAGTTGGTAGTTGGTCGTAGTCGGTTGATTCGTGTGAAAGTGGTGGGCAAACCATGTCACCGTGGGGATAGCTTCCGGTGTCTGCCAGCCTTGTCTCACAAGATCTAGTTTCTCTCAAGTATCCTTCTTGAAAATAGCCTTCCAAATATATATCTGTCACCTAATCAACATTTTGCTCTCCTTCATTGTGAGACTTCTTTGGCTTTCTATGGCTCGTATGCTCCGGTGCCACTTCCTGTTTTTGAAACTTGTGATTGGATACTCACTTGGGACTCCCAAGTGAGTATCCAATCACTGGACGCGTAAATGTCACGTTCAACGTTAGGCCAGCTAGAAGGCCTTACTGACTACAACAACTTGTGATCTGATTGGCTATGGCAATTGTCTCATCAACTGTAGGGCTGGGCGATATATCGATATACTCGATATATCGATATACTCGATATATCGCGGGTTTGTCTCTGTGCGATATAGAAAATGACTATATCGTGATATTCGAGTATACGTTCTCACGCAGTTGCTTTTAGCTGCGGGCATTACACTGCATGCGTTTCCCACTCTTTCTTGTCTCTCCTTCTCACAGAGACTTAAAACATGCGCACCTTCTTACATACGTCACGCGTGCAACGTCACACGCCCTCCCCGAGCAGAGAGGTAGCTACATGGGTATTATTAGCTGTGGTGCTAACGGTGCGTTGCGAGTGGTAATACGAGAGAGAGAAGGTGCGAAACTGGTAACAAATGGGGGAAGAATTAATTCCCTAGAAAAAGAGCAGTGGTTTGGTTTCAAGCGGGAATATGTTGAACAATTATGCGGCAAAAGCGTTGCTACAAAAAGTAGCAGCACTACTAATTTGAGAATGAAGAGTGCTTGAAACTGCATGTCAACATCTCCGTTCGGTGCCACACCCACAAAATGCCGAAGCAACAATTTCCAGATCAACACCGTATGAAAAAAAAATCAACAATAGAAGTAGATAAAGTCCGCAGGAACCTACCACAGAACGAAATATATACACTATTTGATTTCCTATTATGCAGCTCATTTTTATTTGACAGTTTTTGAAATATCTTGTGTGACATCATGCACAAAAGTGCCCTTTATTTATTTTTAACTATTTTAGTGGCGTTCTGTGCAAAAAGTGCACTTTAATTTAGTGTTATTTTGATATGTCATCTTAGTGACACTAAGTGCACTAATAACTTGTTTTAAAATGTCTCTGTCAATCTTGCACTTTCTGTTTTGGAATTAACATGAATGTTTGTACCACTGCTTAATAACTGTTTAATAAATACAGTTTTGGTCAATTTACTTAGTTGTGATTTCCCTCTCTGCATGAAAGTTTAAAATGAGCATATATTAATGCAGTATGAACAAGAATGTTTTAATGTAGACACAGAATCATCATACTGCTGTGATTATATGCATCAAGTGTTCATTCAAGGCTAAGGTAAAATATCGCAATATATATCGTGTATCGTGACATGGCCCAAAAATATCGAAATATTAATAAAAGGCCATATCACCCAGCCCTAATCAACTGTATGTGTCCGTTCACTTACAGTGCACCAACACCCGCATTGTTGATTCTGGAGGCCGTGGGCAGATTTCGTACAGCATGGCAACATAAGCTAGCTGAATTCTGATTGGATAAAAACTCTAACCTAAAAAAACAGCACTGGAAGGAGCATAATATGACATGAATAGAATAGAATAGAATAGAATAGAATAGAATGCCTTTGAATATGAATAATTTTAGATATTTAGGGAAAGTAAATTTAAAATTACTTTTATCTTTAATTATGATCATGATTTCTGGTTATGTTAGCAGAGAAGGCCTTGCTGGCCCACCACTGCATGTAATACACATATCATCAAAGTTTTATTATCATTAAACAAGCAGTCAATGACTCACGGGCAATTAGTTAAGTGCCACGCAAATCATTTTTGCTTAATAGTGGCCTTTTTTGTCAAACAATCTTGCAGTTATCTTAGAGTATATTTGATTACCGTTTTTGAAGTGCTTCTTTGAAAAAATAGCAAATACTGTATGCTCCCTCTGTCATTTGGGAAATGTTAGACAGAAGTTTTGCATGAGGTCCTTAAAAACAGCATTGCACCCTTGTCAAACAGAGGATCTATGACTAGAATTGTTGACTCGTGTTTTTGCAGTGCATCCGTAAAAAGTGCAACGCTGTCCAAACATATGGTGGATCTTTGGTTACCATTTTTGCAGTAGTTCCTAAAAACGTCAGGGTTCTTTTGTCATATAGAGGATCTCCGACATCATACTGCTTATATTCTAATTTCTGAAGTAATCCATGACTATATTATAGAACATTATAGTTGAAAAAACTCTGATGGGTACCTTTCACATTTGAATCGATATGGTACTGATTCCCAGCACCCGGGAAAACATACCGGTACTAAACGGTTCCTTTTTCGGTACTTTTGTGTGTGTTAATAAACCTAAACAATTTTCATTTAACATTTAACTGGCGCTGTGTTGTCCAGTTCTTATCTGTTCTTACACTTCTGTGTTTCATTTGCAAATACCGTACTGTACTGTATTATCTAGTAGGGGTGTACAAAAATTGATTCCCATCAGAATCGCGATTCTTATTCATCCCTATTCTAAATCGATTAAAAAGTTTCAAAAAAGTTTTTCCAAAAATAATATTTTTTTTTCTTTTTATAAGAATCAATTCTGCGATTGTGTTATTCTTACAGCCAGACCTGTGTTTATTACCGTACCTGACAGTTTCAGTCAGAACTGTTGCCTTCCTCAGAGGTTGTCACATGATACATATCCCGTTGCCACTTGTTTATTTCCGTCAGGTACAGAAATAAACACAGGTCTGGCTATAATAATAACAAAATCGCATAATTTTTTGAAGACCTAATGAACCTCTTTGGATTATAAGAATCAATTGTTAAAAAGACGTTTTAGGCCATCTCTATGCAACCAGAATTAGCTTTTTCTAACATGTAACCTGTTTTGAAAAAGTTTCATCATAATTATTATACCAAGTAATACAATGCGAGAATCGGTTTGGATCGAGAATCATGTTGAATTAAGAATCAATTCTAAATTTAGATTGTCACTCCAGGAATTGGAATCAGATCAATTTGCTAGGTGCCCAAAGATTCACACCATAAATATACAGTAAACTCTGCAGTTGCAATTCCAAGACGTTGGATGGCAGTAGCGGTTTGACTACGGTGTATTGCCTTAGCCAGGAAGTAGTCTTTGCCGTTAAGTTGAATGTGCCCGTCTTTTCTCTTGTTGAGACCTACAAAGAGTTTATACAGTAGGTATTGTACTATCACACACCAGCTGTTTAAAAAAAGCATCTTAGTTGTAGTTTTCATTACCTAATTTGGACGTGTACAAACCGCCAGGTAAAATTGCCAATCACTAGCATGTCTTTGGCTAATCAAATGTAAATTAGCATTGAGCTAGCACATTTTTTATTCTTACTGTACTTTTCGGTGCTTTCTTCTTACTTTGTTGGCATTGCAAATTATAACATTACCTAAAGACAGTTCGGCTGATTCCGCTCTGAGTGCTTGACTACTACTTCCAAGTGCTAGAGTCCGGTCTGCAAACGGACGTGACATCACGTATCATCAAAATTTGGCACTGTTTGATTTTACGTATAGTACCGACGGACTTCGGTCGGTATTTGGCACCCATCCCTAATAGAAACACAATATTGTCTTGTACAAACAATCCAAGAATTCGGGTTTCAACCTGGCAAATTTGAGCTAAAGTCTGAAAACATCCCGCATGTGCTCATCCAAGAGGGTTTTTGTTTTTGTCAACTCTAACGACAGAATAGTGTACCCAATTTTGATGTCCATCTCTTAAAACCCCAAGTACTTGTGTGTGTGTGTGTGTGTGTGTGTGTGTGTGTGTGTGTTTGTGTGTGTGTGTGTTTGTGTGTGTGTGTGTGTGTGTGTGTGTGTGTGTGTGTGTGTGTGTGTGTGTGTGTGTGTGTGTGTGTGTGTGTGTGTGTGTGTGTGTGTGTGTGTGTGTGTGTGTGTGAGAAAGACAGAGAGAAAGTGACGGCCATTTGAGGGTGTGTGTGTGTGTGTGTGTGGGAGTTTGGCTCGCCTGCTCTTGTGAAAAGTGTGCATCTGTGGGAGTTGGAGTGTGTGAGTCAGCTATGAATCATGTCTTTTTTTGAAGCTGATCATCAAGCACATGTACGGTATGCGTCGTACCGTGCAGACCTTGTTGGATTTTGGGTGAATGTAATAAAAACAGTATACCTAGGCCCTAATTGCTTTCAAACTATGACAATATAATGCTCTTGCAATAAGCATCTAAGCTCTTTATGTTAATATGTGTGATTTTGGGGGGATAATAGTGCATCATATTGCATAAATACTGAGTTTTCCCGGGCTGAATCTTTTCCAAAACTGACAATGAATATGTGAAACAAGTGCCAGAGTGCAAAGAAATTTTTTTTTTTTTTTTTTTACAATACTCTTCAAGCTGTGACAAAACATTTTTTTTTATTTTTTTTATTTTTTTTTTTACAATACTCTTCAAGTTGTGACAAAACAGTCTCAGTCATGAGTTTGACTTTTCCTGAAAATATGTTTCACAATTTAGTGGCAACTTCCCCTATGAAGTGTTGTGGAAATCTGCACAATTCTGCTACGTGTATACAGTACCAGTCCAAAGTTTAGAGACACCTTGTCATTTAATAACATGGGTAAGTGCGTTTAAACTTTTGAGTGGTACTGTTGCTCACTCACAATCAATATTCTAATCAAAATGAATGAGGTGTTTCCATGAACGTACATAAATTGCTACTAAATTACTGAGTACGGTGCTGCTTTTACTGTAAATCAATGTGCCTTTCATTGCCACATGTGCACTCAGTGATGCCACTCACAATTTGTCTCATCCCATTTTTCCTGTTAAGCGACGCCGAGCCCAACTTTGGTCGCAAAGTGCACGCCCCCCACCTTCTGCTCGTATGCCTCTTTCATCGTTCTAGTAACACTCTCAACACGCGAGAGGCGGCATTGTTTTACGTCTAGCGGGAGGCGCTGTTAACACTCAATAAAACACGCGCCTGGATGGGAGTGCATCAAAAATAGCAGAGCCACAATGGAGGAAGAAGACGAAAAAACACAAGCTACCTTGCTAAACGCTTAAAAGATCTTGCAGACATTTTGTGCCATTCAGTTTTTGATTTCCATGTCATTTTGGAAATGCTATGGAATATTCCTTTTTTTTTTTTTTTTTTTAATAAATCGTGTCATCACTGAATCTTACATAAAAACACAAAAAATAAGGAAGTGCCTATTTATTTATAATAATAAAACAGTGACATTTTCAACATACAAGTCATCAAATGGTTAAAAATCATAAAAAATTCCATTCATCCATCCATTTTCTACCACTTGTCCCTTTCGAAGTAACCAGGGGGCTTGAGCCTATCCCAGCTGCACTCGTGCGGAAGGCAGTGTACACCATGGACAACTTGCAACCTCATTGCAGGGCCAACACATTCAGCAACCATTCACACTCATATTCACACACTGGGACCATTTTATTGTTGCCAATTGATATGTACTGTATATTTCAGGCAAATTGACTCATTTAAAGGGGAACTGCACTTTTTGGGGGAAAACTTTCCCTATCATTCACAATCACTATGTGAGATAAGAACAGAATAAATGCTCACTAACACAGATTTAGAGAGATTTGTGAATAATATTTGAGAGGAATAGGTCTTTTGTGTATATAGTAAAAGTTTTAGATCAGGGGTGCCCATTACGTCGATCGCAAGCTACCATTCGATCGCCAGCAAGGCATTAAAAAAATAGTCCTAAAAATTAGCGATCATCTATATATACATATATATAGATATATATAAAAGATGAGGTAGATCACCTTGACTTGGTCATTTAAAAAGTAGTTTGCCTACTGAAAAAGTGTGGGCACCCCTGTTTTAGATCTTTGAGTTCAACTCGTAAAAAATGGGAGCAGAAACAAAAGTGTTGCATATGTATTTTTGTTCAGTGTATTATACCAAGGTCCGGCTGGCTAAAATGTACCGGTATTACGGAACATCGGTATTATGGGATCTGTGTCAACATTCTCCAGCTAACTTAATACATACACTACCTTTCAAAAGTTTGGGGTCACATTGAAATGTCCTTATTTTTGAAGGAAAAGCACTGTACTTTTCAATGAAGATAACTTTAAACTAGTCTTAACTTTAAAGAAATACACTCTATACATTGCTAATGTGGTAAATGACTATTCTAGCTGCAAATGTCTGGTTTTTGGTGCAATATCTACATAGGTGTATAGAGGCCCATTACCAGCAGCTATCACTCCAGTGTTCTAATGGTACAATGTGTTTGCTCATTGGCTCAGAAGGCTAATTGATGATTAGAAAACCCTTGTGCAATCATGTTCACACATCTGAAAACAGTTTAGCTCATTACAGAAGCTACAAAACTGACCTTCCTTTGAGCAGATTGAGTTTCTGGAGCATCACGTTTGTGGGGTCAATTAAACGCTCAAAATGGCCAGAAAAAGAGAACTTTCATCTGAAACTCGACAGTCTATTCTTGTTCTTAGAAATGAAGGCTATTCCACAAAATTGTTTGGGTGACCCCAAACTTTTGAACGGTAGTGTATGTTTTGGCTATGCCCATCCCTGTGCACTTATTGGACTGAAAAGTTTAATACTTTGGTAATTGGCAAAAAGATCGAACCGAATACTTTAAGTGAACTATTTGGGGTAGCCCCACCTTCTCTTAGCAAATCTAAAAAGAACTTGGTAGCATAATGACTTTGTTGGCTAGGAGACTCATTGTGCTAAATTGGAAGGCTGCAGCGCCTCCTTGCCCCACCCGCTGGATTGGAGATATTCTTCACTTCCTCAAATTGGAGAAAATTAGGCTGACTTTGAGTGGTTAGTCTGTAAAGTTTCAGCAAGTATGGGGTGGTTTTCTAAAATATGCAACAGACTGATCTCAAATTTAACCCCGATTGAAAAGTAATTGAAAGGGAAATAATTGATAAGTTGTATGTGGCTTAATGTCAATATTTGTCTGTACTTATTTGACTGATGTAGGTTTTTGGTTTTTTAATGTAATTTTTTATAATTTTTGTGGTTAACTTAGAACATTTTTTGATGTGTTTAATTGTATTTCTGGACTGTATATGTCAAAAATCCAATAGGCAAATGTTAAAAAAAGTACTTGAATTGATTTAGACAACGTTTAGTTAGCGGATTTTGGCTAAAATTATAGTAAAATCTATTTTTCACACAAGGTACAAGCTAACAATCTTACCGAGTTGAGATTGCATCCTCCAAATGTTTGACATTCTGCTGCAATTCAATGCACCCGTATCATAGATATACTGTATTATCATAAAAACAGGATATCCTTTGCAAAATGAGCAGGGTATTCATATTTTTAACAAGAATAAAAATAAATATCCCCACACTTTACATGATTTCACCCACGATGTTGATGTGAGTGGCGGTTCTGACTCGGGTCCTCCGGAAAAACACGAGTGATGATCACGACAATGTCGACAAATTTAATTGTCGTCTACAAATTTTATTGTCGACAATATCGATGTATCGTTGCACCCCTAAATGGGATGTTTATATTTTTTAGCAAAAGACTTGTGTGCTGTAAGCTTTTGGGGCGGTATAGCTCGGTTGGTAGAGTGGCCGTGCCAGCAACTTGAGGGTTCCAGGTTCGATCCCCGCTTCTGCCATCCTAGTCACTGCCGTGTCCTTGTGCAAGACACTTTACCCACCTGCTCCCAGTGCCACCCAGACTGGTTTAAATGTAACTTAGATATTGGGTTTCTCTATGTAAAAGCGCTTTGAGTCACTAGAGAAAAGCGCTATATAAATATAATTCACTTCATTTCACAACTTCGCCACGCCGTCCCTGCACTTTTTTGGGGAATCGTTCACAATCATTATGAAAGACAACTTAGACAAGAAGACAAAATGTTTAGTTTTTTCGCTTTCTAACATAAAAATCGGCTCGTTACCTCTAAATCCCTTTAAAATTGCATTAAAAAACCGTCACCAATACTTCATTTACGTTCCGTAACCTTTATAATAGTAGCGACATTGTTATTGTAAAAATGAACACAGAGGAACTCTTTTTCTATCGTAGTAAGACATCGGCGTGCTACGGTATTAGCCATAAAAGCTAACTACGGCAAAAGATAAGCTAGCTTTTACATCAACACAAAACATGTTTGAGTTTATAATGCACAACACTGCGATACGACACCAATTTGTACTGACTGAAAAACATGAACAATCCTATTACAATATCTGTAAAGTATTAGCCCACATTTCATGTTTATTTGTACACAGCTAGCCAGACAGCGTATGTACTGTAGTTGTAATAACACGCATGACGTGCTGCGCGAATCATGATCGACATTAAAGTGACTCACTCCATGGACAGTTGTTCGTCTGATCCAGCTGGCCGGCGACGTTTCCTGTGGATTTTTCTCATGTCAAAATAGCTTGCCTCCAAGTTCCATATTTATAGCGTCAACATCGCTTTTATGCCCCTCTCCCGGCTTCCGTCTGCTCCAATGTCTCACTTTTCCTTTGTGCTCGCTTCAATAAGCAGCAGTATATTTAGCTTCAAAAGTATAAGGTTATGAATCATCATTTGTCACAAAATAGTCGTATTCGTTGTTTGTTACCAAGTCTGCCATGATTAGAAAACACACTGGTGTTGGATCCCGAAAGGAGGAACACACATGTTGCCAGAAGTCAGACGTGTGCTGCCATGGAAACAGAAATCAATGCGCTAAAGAAATCAGGCCCAGAAATGATTAAAATGATCAAAATACGGTAAATATTGATATATTACTAGGGATGTCCGATAATGGCTTTTTTGCCGATATCCGATATTCCGATATTGTCCAACTCTTAATTACAGATACCGATATCAACCGATACCGATATATACAGTCGTGGAATTAACACATTATTATACCTAATTTGGACAACCAGGTATGATGAAGATAAGGTCCTTTTTAAAAAAAAGTTATTAAATAAAATAACATCAATAAATTAAAAACATTTTCTTGAATAAAAAAGAAAGTAAAACAATATAAAAACAGTTACATAGAAACTAGTAATTAATGAAAATTAGTCAAATTAACTGTTAAAGGTTAGTACTATTAGTGGACCAGCAGCACGCACAATCATGTGTGCTTACGGACTGTATCCCTTGCAGAATATTAATAACAGAAAGAAACAACCCTTTTGTGTGAATGAGTGTAAATGGGGGAGAGAGGTTTTTTGGGTTGGTGCACTAATTGTACGTGTATCTTGTGTTTTTTATGTTGATTTAATAAAAAAAATAAAAAATTTAAAAAACGATACCGATAATAAAAAAAACGATACCGCTAATTTCCGATATTACATTTTAAAGCATTTATCGGCCGATAATATCGGCCTGCCAATATTATCGGACATCTCTATATATTACATATTGTTATGAAAGTGTCTGTTACTAAATTATATATTTACTTGCAGTGTGTATATAAAACGTGAATGGAGGCTTTTGAAGTTGTTTTAGACGGCTTTGAAGCCTACAACAGAGACTCCCATTAGCCGCATCTTTCAAGCGTTTATCATCTTTAAAATCGTAAAAAAAAAAAAAAAAGACGTGTGTTCTTGTCCTTCCTAATGATTGTGAACGATAGGCAAAATACCCCAAAAATTGCAGTTTAAATGTAATGGGCCACTGTAGCGCTAACACTAGAACCCCCAGCTGAGTCATTTGGTGCCACTCCAGTGTTCTTTTGACACAACAAATGTTAAAAGGGCTGCAAAAGGTGATGGCGCTGCTGAACGCTCACCGTTCGATAGCCATAAAAACTGATTCACTTGAACACATTTTTTTGTCCATATAGTGGACGTTTGCAATTTATAAGTGAATGTTGAAAGATCTAAAAAGGGGATGTGAGAGTGGGCAAATACTTTGCAAGGGAACGTGTGTGTTTGTGTGTGTGTTTGCTTCAATTGAACAGCTGCCTTATGAATTGTCATCCTTTTCTTCTTTGTGTTTGCATTTGGGTTGGAGGGGTTATGACGGATGAGTGTGCTTGGGAGCAGCGGGGGAAATCAATGCTCACTCCTCAGAGGAGTGTGTGTTTGGAAGTGTGTGTGCGTACTTACCCTGCACGAGGCGTGTTTGTTTGGAGGTCAGAGGGTGGATACATTCATTGTTTTGGCAGCCGAAGCGGTGCAGCCCGGCAGTTCGGACCGCTTTCCTTTGACTCAGCACGGTGGCTCTGCACAACTGCACAAACACACACACACACACACAAGCTTACATCAGGTTACACAACACAACAGAATAAAGTGCATGATAAGTCTGTAAGAGGGCACCCGAACACGTGTGTTTGTCGCAGGTCTGGATGACTGCCTGCAGCAGTACGTGTGCGTGTTCGAGCGCGGAGGTGTGTGTGGCGAGAGGCTGCTCAGGATCAGCCACGCCGAGCTGGAGGACCTGGGAGTGTCTCGCATCGGACACCAGGAGCTCATTCTGGAGGCCGTCGACCTGCTGTGTGCGCTGGTGAGTGGATTTTGTCGATATAGTCCAACGTAGAGTATGTTGAGTGACATTTCATTTCGGTTTCATGACATGCCTGGAAAGAAAGCAGGCTTTGTTACACATCTTAATATAAAACTTTGCCCCCCCCAAAAAAGCAGCGATGTTTCCAGTAGGGTTTATTAAAAGTAGAGATCAAACGATTTTTGGTTTGGCTGATATTTGGCATTTTGCTGTATATTCTGTTGTTTTTTTACAACTACAACAGAACTACATCAGCAGATACAATATATACACATATGATACCAGTATTCAGTGTTGAAAAAAGACTAAGTGAATCGTTATAACCACTGCTCAAGCACCAGCCCATTTGCCCTGCTCGAGAAAAGTTCCCATTTTATTTTCACCGCAGCGCTCATGCGGCCACGCAGCCCCCTACCCCTTTTTTGTTTTTTGACCTCTTGAAATCCAATTACTGTCCTTCTTTCCCAGCATCTTCTCGGTCCCGTTTTGTTTGTTTCCGCTACTGCAGCGATGGAGTCGCTCACCGAGCCTCCGTACACAACACTAGTTTAGGCCAATTTCAGGTTCCGTGATTCAATCAAATAACGCGACAGAAATGGATGAACATGAAGACGACAGAAAAGATGTCTACCAAAAATCTGAATTTTATGTTAATATTTTTACTCATAGGAGACTTATTAGATACGTAAGGAAAAGTACGCAGCAGTTCACACATTCTCATACTTTCTGTAACATCCAGGAAGAAATTATGTCAGCCAGCTTAAAAAATGTCTCAACTATAATCTACGTGAAGGAGCCCAGAACTGTTTTTATTTAAGTGTTCCCAATATTTAAGGGTTCCTCACGAGGAAACCTTACAATGTGCAATGTAATTGCTAAAAGATTGTATAAAATTGAGTTGATGGCGAGTTATTGTGATGTAGAGAAATCCCATATTGTTACCAATTTCCCAGGAGATTTCCCATATTTTGAAATGAAAATGTCTATGCTCCTCTTAGATACACGTAATAAAGGCGCTAGTGAAATCCCCAGATTTTTTTTGGTGTTAATTAAACAACATTATCTATCTATCCATTTTCTACCGCTTGTCCCTTTTGGGGTTGGAGCCTATCTCAGCTGTATTCGGGCGGAAGGCAGGGTACACCCTGGACAAGTCACCACCTCATCACAGGGCCAACACAGATAGACAGACAACATTCACACTCACATTAGCGACTCATAAAACATTATGTCGCTACTGGTCCTACGTTTCCCAAAATAAAAAACAACTTAAAGCAGGGGCGTCAAACGTAGGCCCCGCGGGCTTGAACAGATTTTTTTGTCCTGCGTGATGAGTTTGCCAAGTATACAAATTAGCTGTTTTGTTTTTTTTAATGAAAGAAACTGTTGTTCTAAATGTGTCCACTAGATGTCACAATAACAATTCTGTTAGGCAAACAAACAGTTTATACCGGGGCCAAGCAAGAGGTAAACCGCAAAGGGTGACTGTGGCTCCTCCTCCTCGGCCCACATGAAACTTAAAACCTGACGTTTTATGTCTTCTGCTTCGAACACATCGTCGTTTGGCACCCTCGTTGCCCCAAAAAGTCTCTGTCAAACACAAGAAAAGTGAACTTAACCCTTTTGAATAGTTTTTATCTCCATTTCTTACAGTTTGTTGAGTTAGCATTCGATTGATACGTGGACATGACAAGGGAGGTATTTGATACCTAGAAGAGTTTACATGTGTTTTTTGTTCAATCCCAGAAAGACTGTGTCTTCAAGTTTAATCCTGGCTTTGTAGATACACTGAGACAAAGTCTAAACTCATTGTGTTTTTGAAGTTGCACAATTTCCTCAGAAATTTCAACAAAATTGAAGTGTTTTGTCCAGAGGATAATTTGTGATTTGTACGTTTTCATAATGTGCTTGTTCTATTTTTAGCCAAAGTAAACAACCTGGAGTTGTCTTTAATTTTTAAGTTATCATGCCATGATTTTACCATTACGGCCCACTTGGGAATAGATTTTCCTTCATGCGGCCCCTGAGCTAAAATGAGTTTGACACCCTTGACTTAAAGCCTTGTTCAGCTGTTTACTAACCTATACTACTCATGTTTAAATATTTTTTTCTGCAAATGAATATCAGTTATCGGCCTTTTTGATTACTAATAACCGGTATCGGCCGATCTCTAATTAAAAGCCCTTTAAAACGGTCTAAGAATAGATTTTGTACAACACAACTCTGAAACAAATAATATGGTTTGTAAAGTACGAAAAGAGAGCAACATTACAATAATCCATGACCAAAATATGTGTGTGTGTGTGCCCAGAACTCGGGCCTAGAGACGGAGAGCGTCAGGACTCTGGCTCACAAGCTCGGCGCCTCAGCCAAAAATCTTCAGAACTTTATCTCCGGGCGCCGGCGCAGCAGCCAGTCCGAAAGCAGAACGTCGCGGCGGCTCCCCAATGACCTGCTGACCTCGGTGGTCGACCTCATCACTGCCGCCAAGAGCCTGCTAGCTTGGCTGGACAGGTGAGACACACAGACCCCCGCTGACAGCCTTTCTTTACCTACTCAGATGTACAAAGCTTGTCTTCACTCTCATAATGATTTTGGTGTGCATAAGAAAATGAAAGGGAAAACCATAACTCTCCTTGACCACATGCTCATTTATTAACAAGTAAGGTTGTCACCAGGCCAGAATTTCAGTAGTCGAAACCGATACCTATGAATTTCCACCATTCTTGATACTTATTCCATAACACAATTAAAAAAAACTTGACCCACGTACTTTTAAATTCACTACTTTATTGAAAACCGTTTCAAACTCAAGTATCTAAGAATCCTATCCTTCAACATCCTTAGTAGTAGCTGCCAAGAGGTAACTATACATTCAAAATGTGTCACGGTTGGGTCACATCTTTATGCGGGGGTCGTTCTCCCAGGATTCAGGCGGGAAACTAAGCGTGCAGGTAGGATATGATTATAGCTCAGTTGGTAGAGTGACCGTGCCAGCAACTTGAGGGTTCCAGATTCGATCCCCGCTTCCGCCATCCTAGTCACTGCCGTTGTGTCCTTGGGCAAGACACTTTACCCACCTGCTCCCAGTGCCACCCACACTGGTTTAAATGTAACTTAGATATTGGGTTTCACTATGTAAAAGCGCTTTGAGTCACTAGAGAAAAGCGCTATATACATATAATTCAATTCACTTCATTTCTCATAAATCATACGACATACAAAAAGACAGGAATCAAACAAATGGAAAGCGTGCCGATCACACGGGAAGCTAAGGCAAAAACTTAGCACAGGAATCAGGAATCGAGAAACAGGAATAAACCAAAGTAACTGTTGCTTACAGCAAACAAGGAAGCCAGACAGTGAGTGGCGAGCAACGTGATTAGTGCCCGGCAGCAGGTGAGCATCCCGGACACTAATCAGAGGCAGGTGATACTAATTTTGCACCCATGGCAACTAAAACAAACCCCGGGGTTCACAAAACGGGAACTGAGGGAGTCCAAAACTAAACAGAACACGACGGATCATGACAAAATGAGTATCTAAATTTCGACCTTTTCTTGTCCATTTCTGATGTTTTTTTGTTAATTTTATTTCTACCATGTTCCACAGGCCCATAAAAAAGAGCAGTGGTGTCCAGTGTTGAAAAGTGTATCTAAGCTGTGTTTTCTTAGCACTTATGGAAGTTAAAGAGGTTGGGTTTCACACTTCTGGAGGTTTTCTGCATGCCGTGATAATGTTATGATACTTCAAATACAGCTACTGCCATTTTGATTGCTTAATTGAATTACAAACCCCATTTCCATATGAGTTGGGAAATTGTGTTAGATGTAAATATAAACGAAATACAATGATTTGCAAATCATTTTCAACCCATATTCAGTTGAATATGCTACAAAGACAACATATTTGATGTTCAAACTGATAAACTTTTTTTTTTTGTGCAAATAATCATTAACTTTAGAATTTGATGCCAGCAACACGTGACAAAGGAGTTGGGAAAGGTGGCAATAAATACTGATAAAGTTGAGGAATGCTCATCAAACACTTATTTGGAACATCCCACAGGTGAACAGGCAAATTGGGAACAGGTGGGTGCCATGATTGGGTATAAAAGTAGATTCCATGAAATGCTCAGTCATTCACAAACAAAGATGGGGCGAGGGTCCCCATTTTGTCAACAAATGCGTGAGCAAATTGTTGAACAGTTTAAGAAAAACCTTTTTCAACCAGCTATTGCAAGGAATTTAGGGATTTCACCATCTACGGTCCGAAATATCATCAAAGGGTTCAGAGAATCTGGAGAAATCACTGCATGTAAGCAGCTAAGCCCGTGACCTTCGATCCTTCAGGCTGTACTGCATCAACAAGCGACATCAGTGTGTAAAGGATATCACCACATGGGCTCAGGAACACTTCAGAAACCCACTGTCAGTAACTACAGTTGGTCGCTACATCTGTAAGTGCAAGTTAAAACTCTCCTATGCAAGGCGAAAACCGTTTATCAACAACACCCAGAAACGCCGTCGGCTTCGCTGGGCCTGAGCTCATCTAAGATGGACTGATACAAAGTGGAAAAGTGTTCTGTGGTCTGACGAGTCCACATTTCAAATTGTTTTTGGAAACTGTGGACGTTGTGCCCTCCGGACCAAAGAGGAAAAGAACCATCCGGATTGTTATAGGCGCAAAGTTGAAAATACAGCATCTGTGATGGTATGGGGGTGTATTAGTGCCCAAGACATGGGTAACTTACACATCTGTGAAGGCACCATTAATGCTGAAAGGTACATACAGGTTTTGGAGCAACATATGTTGCCATCCAAGCAACGTTACCATGGACGCCCTTGCTTATTTCAGCAAGACAATGCCAAGCCCTGTGTTACATCAATGTAGCTTCATAGTAAAAGAGTACGGGTACTAGACTGGCCTGCCTGTAGTCCAGACCTGTCGCCCATTGAAAATGTGTGGCGCATTATGAAGCCTAAAATACCACAACGGAGACCCCCGGACTGTTGAACAACTTAAGCTGTACATCAAGCAAGAATGGGAAATAATTCCACCTGAGAAGCTTAAAAAATGTGTCTCCTCAGTTCCCAAACGTTTACTGAGTGTTGTTAAAAGGAAAGGCCATGTAACACAGTGGTGAACATGCGCTTTCCCAACTACTTTGGCACGTGTTGCAGCCATGAAATTCTAAGTTAATTATTATTTGCAAAAAAAAAATTAAGTTTATGAGTTTGAACATCAAATATCTTGTCTTTGTAGTGCATTCAATTGAATATGGGTTGAAAAGGATTTGCAAATCATTGTATTCCGTTTATATTTACATCTCACACAATTTCCCAACTCATATGGAAACAGGGTTTGTAGAACAGTATTAGAAGGTTGACTACAGCCACATATGTTTTTGGCCTGGCATTAATTAGAGAGACTGGTGATTATTTCCTACTATAAAACACTTTGTTTAATTGAATCAGGGTGTTAATTGGAGCATTCAGGCTATGATTACAATTATTTTAGCATCTTAAGGACTACAGAATGTTGCTACTTACAGCAATAATGCATCACCTGCAGTACGTTGGGTTGCTGTCACCATGGTTACCAAAATGAGCGAATGGGAACACCTGCGGTGGTTATTACTGTATATAAATAAGCCCTCTGGAGGTTTGATTACCGTCAAGGTTTTTTTTTTGCATTGTGGGACACAAACGAGCAAAGACTTGAAGGGAACGTTTCCTCCGCCTGCCACAACCAATCGCATTCTGGCTGATCCCGAGGAGTTCAAATTGATTTACCGCCACCAACGACAGAGTAAAGATGTTACTCTGCTTGGCCTCTCTGTCACTTCATGTAATCATGACTCCACACAATCACTTGCAACGTAACACACACGCATACATAAACTAAAAGGTCTTAAAATGCCAGACGCCCAATTTTGTCCTCGGACCCAGCACGTGCAAATGGACTTGACGTGTAGAAACCCCCTCCACACACGCACACACACACACACAAACACACACACATCTGCATGTGCAGAGAACACAGGCGGCCGCCCACGTAACAATGATGCAACAGTAAAATGGCAATGAGAAAGGCATCGACCCAGCGGAGCTTGTTGCTCGCAGATCTTTATTGCGGCTTTATTGCTGGTGCGCTGGTATGGGACAACAATGTCAGTGAATCTGCTGAAATAAATCAAGTAAAGCCAAAGCTACTTCCTGACGTGTGTTTATGCTGCACAGGGACATTACGTGTGCTTTTGTGCGACATTCGCTCGTCAAACTGATGCACAGGCCGAGAAAAAAAACATCTCCTTCGTCTGTCAGGGAGTGAAATTCACAGCTCCTCGTTTACTCTTTACGTGCACATACACAGAGACCTGCCGATGAATTATTAAGAGGACACCGCTCTGAGAGAGATGCATTTTGCTGCTTTATTGCTAGACAGGCAACTGGTAGAAGATTCACCGAAGATGCACCTTGACTGGAAAATAGCTTGTAAAAGCAGAGGCCCCCCAACTGTTTAAATTTATGAAGTGCTTCTGTACAGGCCTGAGAGACCCCTTAGCAAATACTTCATTACACTTTCATAATACAATGAAAGTGAGTGAATGTCCTTAAAAGGTCCCATACTACATGTAAAGTATGAAAGGTTTCGCAAAAATCTCACCTTAATTTTGTAATTTAGATGGTCAAAAAGTGCTCTTAAAGCCCAACTGGGAATACAGAGTTCCTCTTAGAGCTGGGCGATAAAACGATACCAATATATGTCGTGATGGACGCATAATCGATACTAATAAAAAATAAGTTTGATAAAAAGTTTTTCTTTGTCGTAAGAAACCGGAAGTTGCGAAACAAGGTTGGTTGCATGACCAAAGACATTCGCTTTCTGGTAACCGAGCAAGGCAGGAAGTTATCACTAGTGACACGCTATAACCAGGTTACAATATCAATTACATATCGAGTTTAGTTGTACCGCAGTTGATTCTTTTCGTAGAGTGAGAAGAGAAAATAAAATGAGTGCTGCATAGAGCGGACACATTTTTGATTAAACAGGAAAAGTCACCTCGACAATATGGCAGTTTTTATTTTTGTAAACGAACCGTAGCCAGACCAAAGACTTGACCACCTTAGCCGCGCTCGCCCGGAGCAAACAACTGACTCATAACTTCCTGGCACAAAGCCTGCAGAAAATAGTTCTTCTCAGGTTTCTCTTTGTTTACAATTTCACATTTTGCACTGTTTTTTGTTTTATTTTTCACAGTATTAAGCATTTCTCGCATTTCTCGCATATTCCTTATTTTTATTAAGTGTTCAATGTGATTTTAGAATTGTGTTTACAATGTTTGAGTGTTTCCCATGGTTGTGTTTCTGCCTTGATAGCTGAGGGGATTATAATCAAAGGAAGGTTACATTTGAAATAAAAATGTTTACATTTAATATATCCTGGTTCTTATTTTCAATAGGTCATAAAAAAATATCAATATCGACCGATAAAAAAACAAATATTGTGATACAGTTTTTAAATATAATGCCCAGCCCTAGTCGCTCGTTTATCACAATTAATTGGCGCCTGACATGACTGTGGTAAACAAATTTCCGCAAATATTTACATTGAGCATAAAAAAATGTAACATGGTTTTTGCATTACGTGGGTTGGCTCATAGAATTGCATTCTGCACTGAAAGATGATGGTGTGCGTACATGAAAGAGAATGCAGTGCGTCAGGTTGGATGCAACACGGAGTTATGCTGAACGAAATGTGGCGGTAATTTTACTGTTGGCCTTGGCTTGCCATCAAAGTAGGCCTATGCAATATATAATATATTATATATCATTATTTCGATGGTGGTCCGTGCGGTCAAACTAGACATTTTATCAGGGTAATGCCAACAATCTGTCCCGACTCCCGACGAAAATATTGCTGCGTAACTTTACAAATACATTTGGCTAATGGACATTTGTAAAATGTGGCATAATTACTTAGTAAACCATCTAGCAAGAAGCATAAACAAGAGAAACTACAGCGTAGGACTCGTCGATTGCCATTTGAAGTTCCTTGGAGTAGGATTCGGATTCGGCTGCGTATCTGGCAACCTCAGTCATGGAGAGTGGGAGGGAACTACAGAATTTTGACCGTCATTGCAGTACCATTTCTGGCCACATTATTACACATGGCACCTTTAACAAATGCTTTATAGGTAGTCTAAATCAGTGCTTCTTAACCATAGGCCCTCTAGGCCCATTGTTGGGCCTAGAGGGCCGCCAAAAAATATCAGTTTCTCGGCTGAAGTCCATATGGGCCGCTGCATACTCAGTTGTTATACACTTTTCCACCACTTGTGGCAGTAATGACAATATCAAACAGAAGAGGTCTGGAGCTAAAGGCGTTGAGAAGATTCTAAAGCGCAAAAATATGACTAAAGTGGTGAAGCTGTATTTTCATTTGCACTTAAATTTTATTGACAGTATATTAAAAAAGCATATTCTTTACTAATTTAGTTTTAATAATTTCAGCACTGTGCAATTGTATGTACATTTGTATGCAAATTTAAGTCCCTTCTTTTGGTTCATGGTTTCATATAATTTGACAATGTTTATCATGTTAAACTGTAAGTACGTTAGATATAATTATTGAATACGATTACAATCAAGAGTAAGATTACTTATTCCGTGTTGATATTTGAGTGGGCCCGGGGCCCCTCCATAGTGGAAAAGTTGGGCCTCGAGGGCAAAAGGGTTAAGAACCCCTGGTCTAAATAAAGGTGCTTTCAAATAAACTTTAAATAGGCCTTATATTTTAGTCTACTAAATTTACTGTAATTTTAGTTGCCTAAACGTCGTTAGTTGCCTAACGGTCCATCCACACCCACACCTCCCGCCACCTGAACAGTTTTTTCCCCTCGGCCATCAGGCAAATGAACAATAACTCCTAACAGTAGCTCCTTGAATTCCTTGAATTCCTTCTAAGTCTATAACATGATCTGATAGCTCAGTTACAGCTCTTTTCATTACCAAATATGTGTTATATGTGTTTTATGTTGCACGATTGCACCAAGAAAAATTCCTAGTTTGTGAACCCGTTCTCAAACAATGGCAACAAAACTATTCTGATTCTGATTCTGATTCTAAAATGTTGTTTAATTTTGTTGACTAAAGCTAGACTAAAACTAAATCAATTTAGATAAAAAATGTTTTGACTAAAACTAAAATACATGTCCGTCCAAAGACAAAGTGAATTATAAACTTCTGTCAAAATTAAAAAGGGACACATATTACTGTTCATTATTCCAAAAAAAATACATGTTGGATAATGGGGGACCATTTAAAAGCAGATGTGTATCAGTATCAGTCTACCCCAGGGCAGCTGTGGCTACAAATGTAGCTTACCACCACTAGGTGTGAATGAATGATGGGTTCCCACTTCTCTGTGAGCGCTTTGAGTATCTAATAATAGAAAAGCGCGATATAAAATCTAATCCATTGTTATTATTATTTATTTGGTATGAACACGGTAAGAAAATAAGAATACCAAATTATTATTTAGATTATTTGGTTATTAGAAAATGTATGTTATCTCAGAACGTCATGAGGCCCCGATGGTTGGCCAGCAGGCTGCACACTGCCTTAGGTCCTTCATACAAATATAAATATAGCACACAGCCTCAATAGCGATGACCCACATGACACATAGCGCCACAGACTTAAGCACCAGGGACCGCGGTCCCCTTCAAATCTGGGTCTTCAGCGCAAAGGAGGCACCTTGTGCTGTTTGTATGTACGGTACTGTTTTGGGCCGTTTTCATAAAAACTTGGGTTTCTAAATCCCAAAGGGCGACAATAAGCAGTTGACATAGTAGTCCCTCTCCAAAATAGAACAACCCATTTTCCTGGTTCTGCCCCACATAAAGATAAGAATCTTCCAAACAAAACTAATAGATTTACAGATTGGCTCTAATTAGAATGTTCAGGTGTGCCTAACAAAGTGTCAATTGAGTCCATTCAAACGCAACATTTGGTTACCGTCTGCTCTGCAGGTCTCCTTTTGCTACAGTGGCAGACTACTCGGTAACCCGAAATAACGTCATCCAGCTCTGCCTGGAGCTCACCACCATCGTGCAGCAGGTTGGTGGAAGCGTCTGAAGGATGACGGCTCTTATTGTTTCAAGTGTGTTGGCGTGGGCGTGATGCTGCACTCTTAAGACCGTCAGTGAGACATTTTTTTTTCCGTTGTTGCCATCCGTGTGCTTCCAGCCTGTATTTGAGAATTGACAGCCTTATAAATAACAGACGGATCTGTCTGTTAGTGTGTGTGTTTGTGTGGGAATGTTTTTATTTGCCAGCAGCGTGCAGGTGAAGGGTTCAGAATAACGCCACGCCCAGACCAGACAGCATACGCATGGTGTGTTGTGTCGATGCTCTGCTCCCTACCATCACTTACGTCACATTCTGCTTGTCCTCCACAGGACTGTACGGTGTTTGAGACGGAAAATAAAATCCTCCACGTGGTGAGTTTGAGGTCCTCAGCAATCTGCCGCTTGTTTATTTGTGATACACTTTAAAGCAACTACACTATACATCACTACTAGTAAAACATGCAAGGGTGCAGGGGTGTCAAACTCATGTTCATTGAGGGCCACATCGCAGTATTTGCTGCCATTGGAGGGCCAAGTAATAGGAAAGGGTTTCATATGGCCAAATTCCTGGGTGATTCTCACGTGAGAGGAAGGTGGCTGATAATGATGGAAAGCGTTACTCGACAGCAACTGACACTGTGGCCAAAGTTGTAATTGCCACAAAACACATTTTAAGATATTCAACACTTAAGTCTGGCAACTAAATTGTATAGTGCACCCCCCAATTTGTCACATATGTGTCAGGTAAACCGTGACGAATGGGGCCATATGAATCCCCCTCCCACTGTAACAGTAAATAATACAAATATAAATGTATAAATATTTGACTCATATTACACAATTGTCTATGCATTTGTTTATCATATATATATATATATATATATATATATATATATATATATGTATATATATATATATATATATATATATATATATATATATATATATATATATATATATATATATATGTATATATACATATATGTATATATATATATATGTCTAAGTATATAAATACACATATACTGTATATAGATTAGTTTTTTTTACATACACTGTAAAAAAAACAAATCTGTAGATTTTACGGTAAGAAAAACGGCAGCTCAGCCCCCAGAATATTAGAGTAAATTTACAGTAGTATTTACAGTGTAAATAGAATTATAGTACCACAGTTTTTTTAACAAAAATTCTGGCAACTGCCAGTTGTTTTTTGAACCACAGAATCTACAGTTGTTTTTTCCAGAACATTACTGTACATTAAAAAACAGTGCCACTTTTATTTTTTCGGTAAAATTTGGCCGAGGGAGCTGCTACATTTTTTGTTTTTACTATAACATCTATTCTAATTTTTCCAGTGTAAAGTTTGATATTGAATTAAAATGTAAGTATTTATTTTCAATTCAACAATAAAACTGCTTAGACTAATATTTGTTGCATTGTTAGATAATATTCATGTTTAAAATACATTAAGTAAGAAAAGACAAAGTACTTTATTGACGCATATTATTTCAAGGATTTTGCGGGGCATATAAAATTATGAGGAGGGCCAGATCTGGCCCATGGGCCTTGAGTTTAACACATAAGATCTAGTGTGACTTAACCACTTTTTCTTGTATATCAAATTTATGTGGACATAATTTGTCTAAATATGACAAATGAATGCAAAAAGCTACCTTTTTAGGCCTTGTGTGTTTACCCTTTCAGGCTTTAGTCAACAGAATACAAATATATACGGTGGATGCAAATATCAAGCAAATTACATGTTGAAATAATTTAAGGGGACCTTTGATGATTTTAATCGACATTTAAAACACTTATTTGTGGTCCAGATAATATTTATTGGATATGCTTTGTTGTAAATTTTGCTCAACGGTAACTTGTATAATCCGTTTTTGGAGTCTGTCTGCAAGGTGTTTGTTTCCTGGAGGCGTTCCCTGATTGCAAATGAAACCACGCTCCACCTTCCCAAAAAGTATCATAATCTATCTTTTGCAAATGTATATTGTTTAAATATACGCCTTGAAGTTGTGACCGCTATTTTTTTCCCAGACAAGGTCAAAAATAAACTTGATAAACATTATATAAATGCAGTATAGTCAAACCTTTATTTGTTATAGTTCTGATGCTCATGGCTTACAGTTTTTGAAACTCCAAATTTTTACACCAAGTAAATGTAATTGTTGGAACAAACAAACTTTGCACAATATTCTAATTTTTGAAGTTTAACTTGTAGATTCACCCCGCCACAACTTGCACACCCTCCGATCGATTTAGGTGCATAAGAAAGCTGTTTTTATTAGTTGAAAATAATATTTTATTCTACCTTTTTGTGTTTCCTAACAGCCTGAAGCAGCTGAAAGCTTGACTTAATGTCCAGATATGTACGTCCACCTCGGTCTGACATCACAACGTAGCCAGACTGCAAAATAACGCAACAGAGGCATCCAAAACTGCGTGCAAGCTCACGTCCAAATGCATAAACCTTATGATTTGGCACTTTGGCATTGTTTAACACAGGTATTCAACATTGTAACAACATTTATAAGTCAGAAAAGACAAATTTCATCATATGTCCCATTTAATATGAAATAACTCGAGAATAATTGTTAAATTGTATAAAACTAATTGGGGGGTTAAATGGTTGACAAGTAAAATAGCGTAATGACCCGAATATAAGACTATTATTATTCAGTATATAATCGTTACAGTTATAATCGACCATTTTTTTCCCCAAGAAAAAAATCCTTATACTCGGAGTGTACTGTTTGTAAAAGAAAATCAACAGATGGCACGAGACAATTTATTTCCGAGTGAGGCAGAGCTTTTCTGCTTGTCACACACAATGCTAGAGATTTTATAGAAATTGACAATGGTTAATGGTAAATGGTAAATGGGTTATACTTGTATAGCGGTTTTCTACCTTCAAGGTACTCAATGCGCTTTGACACTAATTCCACATTCACCCATTCTCACACACTTTCACACACTGATGGCGGGAGCTGCCATGCAAGGCCCTATCCACGACTCATCAGGAGCAAGGGTGAAGTGTCTTGCTCAAGGACACAACGGACGTGGCGAGGTTGGCAGAAGGTGGGGATCGAACCAGTAACCCTCAGGTTGCTGGCACAGCCACTCTCCCAACTGCGCCAACTGATTTAATTGGTTGATTAATTTTGTCTTTGAAAATATGTTTTCCCCTCCAAAAAAGGGGGTTGTGTTACATTCAGATAGCGTCTTATATTAAGAATAATCTTGTATCAAAGGCTGTCTTTTATGCAAGTCAATTAAAGTCAGTATTAAATAAAGACTTCAATCAATAGTCGGATCTTTATGTTTGCATCATAATATTGTTCTAATATTAAAGATGTAGGATTTATTTAACATTTGAAACTTGCTGCTTTACTGGTTAGGAGGAAAAATCATTCATGGTGACGTGATGTAAAGTGAAGCAAAGAGAGGAACTGGGTTGTATACATTTGTCCTCAATTTCCTCTTTTTGATCTCAAAGAACTAGTGACGTGTTGTTTTTTAACAACATACCTCTTTTTGGTCCACTTCAGTGTAAGACTCTGTCCGAGGTGTGCGAGCATATCGTGTGCGTGTCGTCTGACCCGCTGGTGTCCCAGTCGGCCCACCTGGAGCTCGTCCACCTCAACAATGTCAAAGCCGCCGAAGGCCTGGTAGGGCGATGATACAGTTTTTAAATCATGAATAAAGCAGGAACAAGCACACCTTTTATTGTGTTGTGTCCCTTAGGGAATGTACATCAAGTCGACCTATGACGGCCTCCATGTGATCACAGGAACCACTGAGGGGGTAAGAAGCTGCTTCAATGACGCAAATAACTACTTAGTCAATGAAAAAAGCAATGTAAGTTGTGTTTGAAGGACACAATAGCCTGTTTCCAAGAATATCTCAACTATCTGCTTGCACGGCATGACATAAGTGCGTGAGGATCAATAAGCTCATATCAACTCACGGTTTTGTTTTCCTGCATTTTCTTCTGGGCTTCTATAGTCTCCGGCCGACCGCTGTAAGAAGATCCACGCCGGGGATGAAGTCATTCAAGTCAATCATCAGACTGTGGTGGGTAACAAAAAACCATAATTTTACATTTTACACACATGCAATCATGTGAAAAAATGAAGACACCTCATTGGGTGAAATACATTTGTGATGCCCCTTAGTTGTTGTGGTAACATTGCTTTCGAACACGGCTTCTAAACCTTTTCGGCCTCGGGCCCAACTTTTCCACTACAGAGGGGCCTAGGGCCCACTCAAATATTAACACTGAATTAGAAATCTTACGCTTTATTTTATTCATATTCAAAATTATATCTAACCTTCTTACAATGTACAAACCTTGTCCAATAATATGAACGCATGTTTTAATCACAAAGATTGTTATCTAACATTTTGGTTGAGGTCAGACTGATTAGAAAAATAACTATAACCAAATATACTGCTTAAGAATGCACTCAAAAATTAAATTTACATACAATTATGTTGTGCTATAAGATAAATGACCTAAATTAATAATTAAGTTTTCTTAACTAAACTGTCAAAATTAAAGTGCAAATGAAAATAGAGCTTCACCATTTAAGTCATAAATTTTGCGCTTAAAAAACGTCTCTATAACTTTAGCTCCAGACTTCTTCGGTTTGTTTGATAGTCATTACTGCCACAAGTGGTGGAAAAGTGCATTACAACGGAGTACCGCTGTGACCCATATGGACCACAGTTGAGAAATAGATATGTTTTGGGAGCCATCCAGGGTGCGCTCACGGCCCAACAATGGTTAAGAAACACTGCTTTAGAAGACATGCGGTGGTCAAGTGGTCCTTGAGTTACATATGTGTTACATTCCTCACACAATTGCAAGTTGAATATTTTATTTTTACACATACCATTTATTGGTATCTCTTTGTGTGTATTTGGGATCTGCATAGGTCCTGAATTTTGAAATAGAACCATAGAAGCAGAGCAGAGATAAAAAAAAATGTAAAAAAAACCAAAAACTTTGCCTTTCCTCATGCTTCCTCTAAACGAGCTGTTTGGAATTTGCACAACCTGTGATGTTTTCATCAAGTGTGACGTCAGCGGATATCTCCATATATAATAGAAATAGACCCAAAGGTCTTTGCAATTGTAGTCCGATGCTGTAGTCAGTAAGTTCCTTCTTTTTCTCTATCCTCTTGTTGTGGGGCAGACTGGCTCGTACATGCACATGCATCCTACGCTGTTGACATTTCTAATACAAAGTAGCGTATAGTTTGAACTTATATCTGTCAGTAGACTTGATATGGAAGCGCTAAAAACTAAAACATGGCTGACGGGGAGAGGATGCAGTCAAAGTGAAGGCACATACTATAAATAGGACCGCCCACAAAACAGCTCATCCTGACAAGACAGTCAGAAAGTGGATTGAACATGGTCTGTAAAAGATCATCTATGCAAAATTTTAACCAAAGAACCATTACATGTTATGTAGACCAGTGGTCCCCAACCACCGGGCCGCAGCCCGGTACCGGTCCGTGGATCGATTGGCCACACAATAATAAAAAAAAAAAAATGAAATCAACATAAAAAACACAAGATACACTTACAATTAGTGCAGCAACCCAAAAAACCTCCCTCCCCCATTCACACTCATTCACACTCATTCGCACAAAAGGGTTGTTTCTTTCCATTATTAATATTTATGGTTCCTACATTATATATCAATATAGATCAATGCAGTCTGCAGGGATACAGTCCGTAAGCACACATGATTGTATTTTTTTAAGACAAAAAAAATAAGTAAATAAATAAAATGCTGCTTTACAGAAGCATTGTGATGTCACGTGAAAGAACTTTGCGGCGAGAGCCTGCGGAGCATGGACGTCAACAATGTAGCAGCCCAACGGAAGCTAAACCAACAAAACCCAAAAAAGGAATCAGTGCCAAAAAAAGGAAGCAGGAACTCCTTTGTTTGGATTTGGTTTGGTTTAAAAAAGTCAGACACTGCCCAAACAATGGTAATCTGCAAGTCATGCCGCGAAAGAGTCATTAATAGTATACTATACTGTTAAACAATTAAACAATATTTTTTGTGTTTTAATTGTCTTGTGCTTTTTTTGTGTTTTGCTTTTATGTATAAAATCTGTTTAATAAATAAAGGAAGAAAAGGTAGTAACTTAGCGATAATCATATAGTGTGATATATACTGTATGTGATACAGATATCCTCAATGTTTTACAATAATTTTACAAAAGACTAATGAGCAATTAGTTATGCGTCCCTGCAAAGTCGTTTTAACAAACATTGTTCAAATTTCAGATTGCCAGTTCCTATAGGTACCATAAATCTGCTGGTAATTTGGCTAAACACCCTAAAATTAGAGAATCGGAGCAGTCTCTCTGCCGCACTGTTGTGACGAAACGGGAGCTGAGCCAGAAGGCAAAGCTCTCGGTCTACCGAGCTATCTACATTCCTACTCTCACCTATGGTCATGAAGTGTGGGTAATGACCGAAAGAATAAGATGGCGGATACAAGCGGCCGAAATGAGTTTCCTCAGAAGGGTGGCTGGCATCTCCCTTAGAGATAGGGTGAGAAGTGCAGTCACCCGAGAGAGACTCGGAGTAGAGCCGCTGCTCCTTCGCTTGGAAAGGAGCCAGCTTAGGTGGTTCGGGCATCTCGTGCGGATGCCTCACGAGCGTCTCCCTAGGGAGGTCCTCGTTGCACGTCCCACTGGGAGGAGGCCCCCCGGCAGGCCAAGGACCAGATGGGGGGATTACATCTCCTCTCTGGCCTGGGAACGCTTCGGGATTCCCCAGGAGGAAGTCGCAAATGTTGCTCTGGAGAGGGAAGTCTGGGGGTCTTTGCTGGAGCTGCTGTCCCCGCGACCCGATTCCGGATAAGCGGTTGAAGATGGATGGATGGATGGATGGACCCTAAAATTACAAAAAAAGAAAAATTCAAGTCAATCTGACTTTTTTGTCATGTTTTTACATCTTTGCTGGAGGTATAACCCCAAATTGCAGAGACGACAGGCGACGTGTAGCTAACAGGTCCTTTAATTAGGGACAGGGCAGGAACAACATTTAAAGGAGCGAAGTAAAAAGCTAGTGCACCCAATACATAGGCAATGAACCAGCAACTGAAGGCAGGAACAAGATAAAACTACATCGAGCGAATTGACAATGAACAGGTGTAGTTGTAGGACAAGGACGAGAAAGTAAAGGTTCTGCAAAACATAGACCAACAAGAAAACACATCCAAAATAAGAGCACAATCACAGGAAGTCCTACACACGTATTGTGGGATTGAGTTACAAAAGAGCACCACTAAATACAGTAAACAAACGAGAACGCCCCATATTAAAAAAAGGGACTATGCACAGCGCTCAAATTTTAGCGCAGCATATCCCGCGACCGCCCTCATCATTTGCCGTAATGCCCAAAAAATTTAGCAACATTTGCGGCAAGAACATGCTGTGACTGCTTTTGACTTTTTACTTGTTAATGGACAAGGGATGTAAAAACAAACGGTATAATGATAATTTGTGATAATTCCCAACGGTTAGTTATACCATTTAACTTTTTAATGACCGAAAAACCGTCATTTGTTAATGCATTTTCGGCAACAGGAAGTCAGGCGCATGCGCACTAGCGTCGTTTGGCTTGATAATCATGGCGGACTAAGGACACAGACTTTGCTGCGGAGATTTCTCCTCGGACTAAATGGAGCCAAGCGCTTGGTTTAACGTCATTTTCCCTCGTTTTCCGCCGTGTGTTTAAGAGCGCACTGCTGTGTTTAGATGGAGACAGGTGTGGACAATATTGTCCCCACACTAAAAGTATACAGCAAAGGAGAAAACTATTTGATGTTTTTCAGCAGGCGATGTGTTGTGAACGTTGTCACAACTTGTTTATAAAGTCTTTAGTTTGTTGGCTGGGATGTTCACTCCTCCTTTATTTAACTGCAAACTGTATCAGTGTTCAAATAACATCAATACTGGCTAAAATGTTATGTCATCTCATCGAATTGAACGCAGGCTGTGAAGATTGTTTATTCGATGTGTGAGGTATCTCTCTGTTTTTTTTTTGTTGTTGGCCAAACTGTTGTACTGAAACACTAGGGAGGCGTTGGAGAAGAACAAAACTTGTTTATTAGACTTTATCTTCATTAGCCAAACTGCTTTGTGTTTTATTTTGATATCAAAAAGTAAACACGAGGTTTTGTTTACATTAATTGTATTTTTTTTCATGTCACTTCAAAAATCATTCATGTGACATAATTTTGTTAATGTGTTATTGTCTATAGATAATTCCTATACGACATATTTCTGCTCAAACTCATAATGGATCTGTCCCGATACATCATCTACATGATGTACATAACTTAAAAAAAATTAAAATAAAAACTCTCTCTATCAAAATGTAAAAATAGAGATAAAGGCATCATGTAATGACAAAAAGCTAACAAGTTGATGTTATCAAATAATTTTTAAAAAACTATTATTTGTCTAAACGTATATCTATAGTCTTTTTATTAGACATTACAAATGACATGATGGTATTATGTTCACACCCCCAACACTGCTTTACTTAATCAGTAATCATGATTTCAATATTGATAACAATAATCTTAATTATTATTTTGGCCATAATTGGCAGCCCTAGATCTTATACATGAACACTATATATATATATATATATATATATATATATATATATATATATATATATATATATATATATATATATATATATATATATATGTATATATATACACACTACCGTTCAAAAGTTTGGGGTCACATTGAAATGTCCTTATTTTTGAAGGAAAAGTACTGTACTTTTCAATGAAGATAACTTTAAACTAGTCTTAACTTTAAAGAAATACAGTCTATACATTGCTAATGTGGTAAATGACTATTCTAGCTGCAAATGTCTGCTATTTGGTGCAATATCTACATAGGTGTATAGAGGCCCATTTCCAGCAACTATCACTCCAGTGTTCTAATGGTACAATGTGTTTGCTCATTGGCTCAGAAGGCTAATTGATGATTAGAAAACCCTTGTGCAATCATGTTCACACATCTGAAAACAGTTTAGCTCGTTACAGAAGCTACAAAACTGACCTTCCTTTGAGCAGATTGAGTTTCTGGAGCATCACATTTGTGGGGTCAATTAAACGCTCAAAATGGCCAGAAAAAGAGAACTTTCATCTGAAACTCGACAGTCTATTCTTGTTCTTAGAAATGAAGGCTATTCCACAAAATTGTTTGGGTGACCCCAAACTTTTGAACGGTAGTGTATATATACACATGTATATATACTGTATGTATATATACTGCATGTATATATATATGTATATATATATATATACATACACACATATATATATAAGGCAAATCATATGTGTATATATACACACACACATATATATATACACACACACATATATATATACATATACACATATATATATATATATATATATATATACATATATATATATATATATATATATATATATATATATATATATATATATATATATATATATATATATACTGTATATATGTATATATATCTATATATATATCTATATCTATATACTGTATATATATATATGTATATATATACACGGTATATATATATACACACTACCGTTCAAAAGTTTGGGGTCACATTGAAATGTCCTTATTTTTGAAGGAAAAGCACTGTACTTTTCAATGAAGATAACTTTAAACTAGTCTTAACTTTAAAGAAATACACTCTATACATTGCTAATGTGGTAAATGACTATTCTAGCTGCAAATGTCTGGTTTTTGGTGCAATATCTACATAGGTGTATAGAGGCCCATTTCCAGCAACTATCACTCCAGTGTTCTAATGGTACAATGTGTTTGCTCATTGGCTCAGAAGGCTAATTGATGATTAGAAAACCCTTGTGCAATCATGTTCACACATCTGAAAACAGTTTAGCTCGTTACAGAAGCTACAAAACTGACCTTCCTTTGAGCAGATTGAGTTTCTGGACCATCACATTTGTGGGGTCAATTAAATGCTCAAAATGGCCAGAAAAAGAGAACTTTCATTTGAAACTCGACAGTCTATTCTTGTTCTTAGAAATGAAGGCTATTCCACAAATTTGTTTGGGTGACCCCAAACTTTTGAACGGTAGTGGATATACAGTATATGTATATATATATATATATATATATATATATATATATATATATATATATATATATATATATATATATATATATATATATATATATATATATATATATATATATATATATATATATATATATATATATATATATAATCTCCTGCCTCAAAAGAAAATAATGTTTGCCTTGGTGCCCTTCTAACTTGCCTTGGTGCCTTAAAATATGAGCCCCCCTTTAAGGCAACACTTGCCTTGACCATAAAAAGTTCAAATTTGAGGCCTGTATGCATCTTCTCAAAAGCGGGCCTTTAAAGTGCCCAGTGAGTGTATGTTGTTACGTCACACGCTATAGATAGTCACCACCTCCACCTGCACAGAAAGAGCCAGCACAATAGCTAAGACCCAACCTTCACAAAGCTTCTCTTCCCTGCGTCCCTTTTCCTCCAGGTGGGCTGGCAGCTGCGCAACCTGGTTGGCTCGCTGCGGGCCGACAAGGGCGTCGTGTCCCTGACCTTGAAAAAGCGCCCGCAGAGTACGCTCAGCTCGGCTCCGGCCCTGCTCAAGAACATGCGCTGGAAGCCCCTGGCTCTGCAGGTGGGAGGAGTGGGGGGGGGGACCGGCTCTACTGTACCTTTTATAGACTTTATTAAGAACTGGCCCACTTTATCCCTGGCGGGCTCGCATCACACGAGCTTCAGCTAAAGCGTCTAATTAGGTCAGAGGGCTGATTTTGTTTGCCAGACGAATTCCACCAGAGGGTACGACTATGCACACTGTCCACTATCATTCTCTGTGTTGTCGCAAATTAGCAAATGTAAATCCATAATTAACTATGATTAGACACGCAAACACAAAGCTGCTATTTCAGTCTCCAAGTCAAAGGTTTGTTTGTGTTCCATTACATGTACTTAATCGTTCTTTTGTCTTTGATTGCATGTGCCTATCTAGTCAAAAAAAATGTTTACGTGGTGTTTACAACATTCCTAAATTGGGGCCATTAACCTGCTCAGCACAATGTTTTTATTAGCAATAAATGTGATGGTGATGAGCCAACAAAGAGGAGTTATACTGCAAAGCCTGCATGGAATTGTAAAATTTGTCTTCATATATTAAATATTAGGAGTGTGACTCTTAGGGCACCGAACAATTCAATCCGATCTCCATTCCTGGGGTGACAATTTGATTCAACACAGGTCTCGATTCAAACAGATTCTCGCAACGCACTATTTGGTATCATAATTATAATGAAACTTTTTCAAAAGAGGTTACAGGTTAGAAACGCTACTTCTGTTTGCACGGAGATAGCCTAAAACATATTTTAATAATTGACTCTTATAAAACTTTTTTTTTTTCTCCAAAATTCCATGCATCCATTTTCTACCGCTTGTCCCTTTTGATTTTGGAAAAAAAAATCGTAATGAATAGGAATCGCCATTCAGATGTGAATAAATGTTTTGTGCACCCCAATTAAATATATAATAATTAATTGATCGATTACTCGATTACTAAAATAGTTTAAATAAAGATTTTCTGCTTGCCAGATTGTTCATAGTTTTTTTAGGGGTTTTTTGCACATTAACATGTGTGCATTAATATAACATTTTTGTAAAACTCTCCGCTGTTCGCTGCCATACATATCTCCACCGCGCTAATGTGTGATCTGCAGAAACTATGTCCGCATATTTAAATTTCCGGCCATTCTGTGCCGTCCGGATTTGGTCATTTTTTGTTAGTTACATAACATTTAACAATGATTTGAAGCAACAGAATATAAATCAAAGCTTTTTTCTAATCTTTGCAGCCCTGATGAGTCCAGTCATTTGTGCTGAACTGTTGAATAGGCAATAGTGTTCCACTCCAGTCCTGCAGGGTGCAACGTAGTGTATTACTAGGTGAACTACTGCCACACACAGCAAGAATCAGGCAGGTCTCTGCCCCACTTGGTCTCAGTACAAGCGGACAATTATGGTTAAAAGTAAGGAAGCAAGTTACTCCATTTGTACCTTTACCAGGATCTCTTAGGAAGAGATTTCCCGGATAGGAGGAAGAGGTAAGAGACTCTTACCTCTTCCTCCTATCCGGGAAATCGCCAAAAGCTGCTGCCTGACCAGGGCTCAGAAAATCTGTAGAGACTCCTCCCACCCCCACCAAGGACTGTTTTCACTGCTGGACTCTAGAAAGAGGTTCTGCAGCCTCCGTAGCAGAACCTCCAGGTTCTGTAACAGCCTCTTCCCTCAGGCCATAAGACTATTGAACGCATCATAATAATCCCCCTCAATTCCCCCCAAAAACGGATTAACTCGCTGGAATATAAAGACAATATAACATACATCCTTAAACGTGGATGCATATGCAAAAGTGCAATATATTTACTGTATCTGTACAGTAATCTATTTATATCTGCACCGTATTGCTCTTTTATCCTGCACTACAACGAGCTAATGCAATGACATTTAGTTCTTATCTGTACTGTAAAGTTCAAATTTGAATGACAATAAAAGGAAGTCTAAGTCCAAGTCTAAGTCTATCTGCACCAACATTTATTTTAAGTCCTATTCCTTGCTCTATCCGCCATCTTTCTACTTGTTTCCGTGGTTATAAAGTGTTTGCATTGCTGGGAGGTACTGTCATTTAAGTAGTGGCGGTATTTAACTTTTTGCAGCCAACCAGAAGCCCGGGCAGCAGCTCAGCCACGCCCTCAAACACCCCCACCAAGAGCTCCGCCCTCCAGGATCTTTACATCCCACCTCCACCCATGGAGCCTTACGCCCCCAGGTAAGGAAGCCCAACAAGGATTCGGGTCTTTTTCTTCAGTCTCTGCTTTTCTTTGACTTTCTGTGCGTTTGCTGTCGCCATAGAGACGAGACGGGCGCCTTGTCTGGTGACGAAGTGTCCCGCGGCCACAGCGGGGGCGTCGCCAAACGGTCCGATTCGCCCAACTCCTTCCTGGATCAAGAGTCTCAGCGGCAAGAAGACGAGGAGCCGGTTTACTGCACCACGCCTACATATGGTACCGAGTTTATTGTCCACTTGACAAAAACAATCACCAAGCTGTGAACAACTTCCGATCCATTCCCAAGCGAGGGAAGTGACCAGGCTCTCATTGTGGATGGCTGCTTACAGGCAGGCTCAGGCCTATCTCCATGCCTGTGGAGTGCAACTGGGGGGGCGACTACGAAGACCCCGCCAAGCTTAACAGAGAAACCCGCAGAGGTGAGTATAACTCAGTCAAAAAGTTGCCGCCTCGCCGCAATATGAGGAGGTTTCCGGAGCTCGATGCACCGCCATGCTGCACTCCCAATTTTCCCCGTGATTAGCATAAGCAGAGCGAAAGGAAGATAGTTGGTTCAGAAAATGAAAGACTGGCGGCCCGTATAGGGGAAATATTACGATCCATAGACTATTCTTCCTGACCTCCACCTGAATCCCTTCACGCAGTTGCCATAGCAACGCTGACAGCAGCTCTTGTCATCGTCTGCTTCCTTTGCCTGCCCGCTCGCTGCCTAGCAACCAGGCCAGGACAAGGAGGGATACTGGAAGTATCAATAAGGAGACCCGAGCATCCTCTCTGGTGGCATGGGTGAACAAAATATGCACAAATTAGGGAGTTGACAGGACACATTTATCGATAAGTCTTCATAGTATCAGGCCGTACTTATTGTTTTGGTGATTTGATTAGTTTTCATTTTGTTGAATCAAGAATAACCGCAGTAAATTTTGTGTGCATAATTTTAATTAACTTTAAAAAAGACTTCAATATTTTCACGCAAATGCAATTTTATCGTCAGAATGTCATACAGGAATTTTTTTAAAAATGTTTTACGTCGTTTGTGTTCTTCAGTTTTATTCTAAGTACCATGAAATTAGCTGGCGAGCACACCATTTGGAGTCTTCTCACTCATCTTTGCAATGACCTGATCACTAACCCTATAACGGCCTGCTACACCTTTCAAGTAATCATCCGCGGTTGGTGTAAAAGAGCAGGTGCGGTCAAAATAAATTGTGCGATTAATCTGTGTTCATGCCTAATTAATCGCCTGAGTTAACTTTGACAGCCCCAGTTTTTCAACTCTGCATGCTCTTCCTGACGCTACCCTCCCTTTTATCCGGGCTTAGGACATCTCCAACAGCGAGGTTGTTGGGGAACGAGTTGGGAATTGAACCCATGCCGTCTGCACAATAGGCAGCAGGCACCGACTGGGCACTCAGACAAAAGAGGCCTAGTGTTGCAGTAACACACCACATCCAGCAGATAGCATGGCTGTGAAAAAAGCCTGACATTTATGTAGGGATGTGTACCGTTCATATTTGAACTGAAACGGTATCAAGGCCTGGTACCTGGGAATCGATACCGGTATTGAACAGTACCAAAAATCGCTTTTGTGTGCGTTAATAAATAGTAAGTGTTTTTGATAACACAATCTCCTTTTTTATTGTAACATTTAAAATTGAGCTGATTAACTGCTGTCCAGTTGTTATATATTGTTTAATTATGACATTTGAGTCTTAATTGCAGGTATTACACTAAGCTGCAATTACAGTTGCAAGACCTAAACGTTAGATGGCAGTAATGTTTAGATTATGGTGTGTTCTGTTGCACCCTAAAAAGATTTAATACTGTAAGTGTTGTACTTATTACACACCAGCTGTTTGATTTTAACGTACATCTTAGTTGTAGTTTTCATCAACAAATTTGGAGGTGTTGAAATCACCATGTAAAGTTGCTAATATTAATCAGTAGCATGTCAACCGCAAAACCAATGTATGATAACATCAAGCTAGCGAATTTTGGTACAAGTAGAGCAGTGGTTCTTAACCTGGGTTCGATCGAACCCTAGGGGTTCGGTGAGTTGGGCTCAGGGGTTCGGCGGAGGTCAAGACACACCCGACTCATCGTGTAAATACAAACTTCTTCCTATCGGCGTATCAAGGATACGGCAACAGCAGAAGTCACACTGATTTGCAGGTGTGTAATTTGTTGTGAGTTTATGCACTGTGTTGGTTTTGTTGTTTGAACAAGGTGATGTTCATGCACGGTTCATTTTGTGCACCAGTAAAAAAAACCTGGTAACACTTTAGTATGGGGAACATATTCACCATTAATTAGTTGCTTATTAACATGCAAAATAGTATCATATTGGCTCTTAACTAGTCATTATTAAGTACTTATTAATGCCTTATTCGGCATTACCTTATTGTAAGCCTAACCCTCTAACCCTGGCACTAACCCTCTAACCCTAACCCTAACCCTAACCAAATAACTCTAAATTAAGTCTTTGTTACTTAGAATATGTTCCCCTAGTGTCCAAAAAACTCTAAATTAAGTCTTTGTTACTTAGAATATGTTCCCCATACTAAAGTGTTACCAAAAACATATAACTTTGTCTTGAATTTGAAAAAAAACCATTTTATTTTTCACTAAAGAAGGGTTCGGTGAACGCGCATATGAAACTGGTGGGGTTCGGTACCTCCAACAAGGTTAAGAACCACTGAAGTAGAGCTTTACTTTACTTACATTGGAGCGTTTTTTGAGTCAATGTCTTTGTTGGCATTGAAAATTGCAACAATACCTAGAGGTAGTTTGGCTGTGTCCGCTCTCAGTGCTGCTGGAGTGATTGCAAAGTCCCAAAATGCAACCTGATGTGTGCCATGCGCAACCTAAGTACTTAAACATGGAAGCGTTGGATTTTATGTGTATCAGTGCTCGATGCCAAAAAAAAGGACCGGATTCGATACTTATCCCTACATTTATGGTATTTTCCCCCCTACAAGCCTGAACTCAGTTTTTTTGTCAAAACAAAGTCTAAATGACAGACTCGATCCTGCTCTAACACGGTGGGTTGGTTGCTCTCACAGAAGCGACGCTGATGCGCTACGTGGGCCTGCCGGGGGCCGACGAGCGACTTGGCTCCGACGACTACGCCTCCCACACGGCCCGCCCGGGCAAGCGGTCCAACGACACTGCCAAGCGCGCCAAAAGGCGTAGCCACCACAGCCAAAGCCCCTCCCACTACATCCTCCAGGCAAACAAGAGAGAGTCGCCACCGAGAGACCCCGCCTCCATTTATCACGTAAGCCGCCTCTTTTTTCCTCACCAGACTGTCAGTTTTAAAACAACCAGGTCAACCACATGGCTTAAGCTCCGCCCTTCACGCTGTTGCAGAGCGGGACTTTCGCGAATGCTGACGCGTCATGTCCGTCTGCAGACAGACGGCTAGGCCGACGCTGATCTTTTACATCTTGACAGCATCTCTTGGAGAACTGTTTACGTGCGCGTTTTGGTGCATACGCGGCGGCTGCTGCTGCGATGGCAGATGGCGCGTCAGTGGGCGTGGGCGGGCCCTTGTCGTGCGTCTTTGGCGAGTGGCGGGCCGTGAATAGCTGAGCGCCAGGCGCCAATATTTGCCACGCTGTGACGTCGTCGCTGTTCATGTTCTCCCACGGGGACCTGTCGCGAGGTCACCTTTTAATATCAACGGCCATGTTTTACTTGATAAACTGCTCACACTTCCTTCATCGGCGCGACGCCCTCTTGCGCCCCTCCTTTATCGCTGATCTATGTTTAGAAGATCTGCAAATTAGTTTCCCTCCCGTGTGTCCTTTGCCTGCTCTCCTTGCTCCTCAACCATTCATCATCTTTACTACCCAAGATTCTGTGCAGCCAAAAAGGTCACCAAGATCATTAACATCCTGACTCTTCTTCTTCTCTGCTTCCTTTGGCAGACGTACCAACAGGCCTCGTCGCTACAGACAAAGACTCGCAAGAAGAATAAAGGTGAGCAAAGCGCTTTGAGGATGCGTTTACGTTTGGTTGGTTTAAAAGGAGAGAGAAAAGAGAAAGGTATCTAAGGGGATCTGATCACTCGCTCCTGCTCCATCTTTTTAGTCCTTGTCAACAAGCTGCGTTACGATGCATAACGCCACCTAGGGCTGGGCGATATGGACGAAAAAGTATATCTCGATATATTTTTACTTAAACACGATATTCGATATTCACTCGATATAATTTCCGGTGAAAGTATACATATACAGATATTCATTTTTGAGCGAGATTCACTGAAATTGAAGTGAATGACAACTGTACTGTAAAAAGTCAGTGGCACTTTTATTAAGCCAGTTAGTCAAGATGGGTATTAACAGCACAGAAAAGAAACTGTTTAAGTGGCACAAAATTACATAACATAAATAAAATAGAAAAATATTATTTGTACGTAAAATAAATAACATAGCTGTGCAAATAATACATTTTTGGCAGCATTTCTTGAGAACAGTTTGAGTTTGGGCTTACATGGTAAACTACTCAAATGAATGTTTTATCCAGACGCATACATTTGTCCAAATGTGGCAAAGTAGACGCATTGGGGGTTTCCTGGATGTCGTCTACTACATCGCTAAAAAAAAAATCTAAAGAAGAGAATCCCTCTGCTAACTTCCACTAGTTTTTTAAATATATAAATCGCTCTTCTCTCCTACAACTCTGACGTCGTCATTTGGGATGTCTGTTGTGATTTCCCTTCCTGGTTCGATGACCCACCCTATCTTGCCTCTGATTAGCCTAATCTCAACCAATCGTGACTCATCATAGTAAACAACCAACCAATCATGGATGTTCTTATACGTGCAAGCAGTCTTGGAAGGAGGAAGGGGAGGGGTTTAATAGCCCATGAGAGGGAGTGAGGGACAACAAGGAACACAACAAATAAGCGGCGTTTGGTCATTTTAACGTGAAATAAATTCTATCGATATTACGATACTTTCTTAATTCATATCTTGTTTTAAAATATATCGATATATCTTACAAAATCGATATATCGTAACAACAAGCATCACGGACTGTCCAATTTGTATATATATATAATATTATGGTTTAGGTATATTTCGAACATGCATAAAGTTACGATATGATACATCATAATTTCCAGTTTCTCTTTACAACATGTCCGAAAAGAAGTAGAAAGAAGCAGAGCTTATTCAATCCTACCCCTTTTCCATTTCATAGCGATTATTAACGCATTTAATTTACTTCCTGTTCTCAATTTGTACACAATTTAACTCAGTAAATAATAATGAAGGTCTCAAAAACAGTTAAATAAGTTATTATTCACAAAATGAGACGAATAAGATTATCTCATTTTCAATAAAGATCAAAATGTTTATCAGAATTCTTCTTCCTTGTACTTTGTAAACACTCAGTTTGAACACCTTTTAAAAGTGGATCATAATAGAATTGGACTTCTTTGCTTGATGTATTAGTGATGTGCAATACCACTAATGTTCTTTCCGATCCAATACCAAGTGAAATTCAGGCTGGTATTGGCGATATCAATCTGATACTTTAGGCAAATTTATCTAGAATGTCGGCTAAAATTTAAAAAGTTGAGTATTTTCCAATAATACCACATCTATCTAAAAAAAAAACGGGGAAAATGTAAGAAAAAAAACAGCAAAAAATATCAGAATGTATTGAGAAAAAGCTGAATATTTTAAACAAATAATAATAATATACTTAGTCACCTTTAATACAAAGTTTTGTCTTTAAATATATATATATATATATATATATATATATATATATATATATATATATATATATATATATATATATATATATATATATATATATATATATATATATATATATATATATATGTGTGTGTTTAAAAAAAGTAATTTTTTTTAATAAAAAATATAAAAATTGCCCCCCCTTACTTGGCTTTTCAGTATGCGGCCCTCTGTGGTAAACGTTTATAGACACCTGATCTAAAATATTAGAAGCTCTCAAGATAAAATAAAATATACCTAAAATATATACAAAGTTTAGTTAGTTGGTTAATGAAAAAAATAAAATAATCACTTTTTAATATTTTTTTTAAATTACAACAACCATAATAAACACTGTCAAATGTGTAACTGAACATTATTATTGTCTTACTGGCAGAATTTTTGACACAGGGACAAATGCAGAGGACAAATTTCACCACATCTAGTGTGTGTGTGACAATCATTGGTACTTTAATCTTAATCTTTAATCTTATGCAGTTACATAATCCTATTATTCATTTTATTGTATTCTTACATGAGGAAAAAAAATAGCACAAAAATTGGTATGTAATGAGAAAAAGCTCATATGTTCTAACTAATAATTAATAATAATATACTTAGTGACCAATGATTAGCATTTAATGAAACAATATCAATATGGCCATATTGAAAAGTCTAAATATTCGGCCCTTAGAGGAAAAAGTTTGTAGCAGGGAACCAATCTTTTCAATTCCATTTTTCTCTAAGGTTATATTTATCCTCCTTTGCTTGTTGTACATTCTTGGGTAGCAGGTTCCAGTTTACTTTGTGCATCATTTTAGCTGTTTGAGAATTTCAATATTTCTCAAACAGTGTTCTCAGAATCCAACAGTACCTACGATTCTAACCAACCTCTTTTGTAACACATTGAGTGAATCAAGTGTGCTTTCGTAGTCCTTTTCCCATATTTCTACACAATAACTCATATGGTATAACTATAGTGAGCAGTAGAGAATATGGAGTGTTTTTTTTTGGCCAATACATATTTTGCTTTGTTTATTATTGATGTATTTCTTGCCACCTTACGTTGTATGTTTTATATGAATTTTTCAGTTCATTGTATCATCTATTATTACACTCAAAATTGTGGTTTCTTTTGCTCTGTTAATACTTACGTTGTCTATTATGTTTGAAGTTTCTCTTCTACTCTGTGTAACAAATGACAATGGCCCTTAAAGTATATTTCATGAGCTCTTGGTGAAATCTAAGCTGGTAAATATAGCAGAATATGAAAATATCGTATGTATTTAACACAGCAGATTGCACTATGGTTTACAATATTTTGAGTTACATCACATAAAAAGTCAAAGTCCTTACTTTGTGAATGTTTTTTTTTTTTAAATTTTATACCTGTGGTGGATTAAGTCAGGGGTGTCCAAAGTGGCTCATTAAAGTAGTAAATAAGCATTATCTAGCTTAGGTACAGCACTCTCATTATAAATTTGGATGAAAATAGTCAATGGAGGAAATGTAGTACAGTAACAAAGAGTGTGCATTATTTCACATTGTGGCCTATTTCAATTAACCTACCAAAGGCGTGGGGACGGCGTGGCGAAGTTGGTAGAGTGGCTGTGCCAGCAATCGGAGGGTTGCTGGTTACTGGTTACTGGGGTTCAATTCCCACCTTCTACCATCCTAGTCATGTCTGTTGTGTCCTTGGGCAAGACACTTCACCCTTGCTCCTAAAGGGTGCTGGTAGCGCCTTGCATGGCAGCTCCCTCCATCAGTGTGTGAATGTGTGTGTGAATGGGTGAATGTGGAAATACTGTCAAAGTGCTTTGAGTACCTTGAAGGTAGAAAAGCGCTATACAAGTATAACCCATTTATCATTTATTTATCAAGCATATTGTCATTACAAAGCAATGTACACCACGTGTTATACTCACCAACACTCATTCCCTTTTTCTTTCATTCGGTTCATCAATTGCTAATGAATTTAATAGTGATTCCTTTTAAGGAAATTGTGTTTTTTTTCTCCAACTCGGTTTGAAAAAAAGAGCAAATATGTCAATGAAGTCGTTCGAGCTTCGAGAACAATGCGGTTCTTTTTTGTTCATTTTTTGTGCATTTCCGCCACCAATTTGTGCCATCCAATCAAAGAACACGATACTGCTGTCACCGTCTTTCTGAGCTAAAATTTGATTGGTTAGCTCAGTTAGGTAAACAAAACAACTCCGGAAGTAGCGGCAGCTGAGGCAATTAGGCAACAATTGTTTACTCTTTAGAGATTTGCTCCTTCTATTAGTGTTTAGACGAATGGGGAAAAAACATTGACCCCGCAGAATATCTCAATCCAAGCCATAAATTTGGGTGAAAAAGTGAACAATGACGTCAGCAACATGGCTAATTGTAGGGCCTCACACCTGTGAGTATTAGTGTGCCTTCACTTATTTTATCCATTTGTCTCACTTAGGCTACTGTACATCCGTTTATTTTCCTCTTTGTGTGCGACGATAAACATGTTTTTTTGGTCCCGCCGGCCTTTGGTTTGTGTCACCATCTGCTGTGATGAAAAAAACAAAACTCTGAAAGCTTTATCTCCATCTGCATATTTCAGCAGAGATCTGTGTTTGTGTACTTACAACAAAAATGCGACTGAAAGAGCTTTCCAATAATCGTGGAATGAGGTGCATATATCCCTCCTTTTTAGTAGGTAATGAAACAGTCACTTTTCACTTCCAGGTGGAGCCAATCTTTCTGCTAAACAACATAAATAAAATCAGATGAACAACCTACAAGCCACTGCATTACGTACGCCCACACATACAGCATCATAAGCAGCTCTCAGTATTATGCAGCGCATTTCTACATCCCTGCAATAATAATCATATTAAGTACTTGAAATGGACTATTATTGTGTTTATAAAGGCTTCTGTTCCTCTCAATGGCCAATGAGAGAACATTGCACTGTGTAAACTAATTGCAATCTTGCTGTTTGTGCCCGTATTGAGCTATACTGTGTTCCTCTAAAATAAATAGACTATTGGATCTCGGTCGGCTGCAGGCTCTAACGAGGAGCCCGCTGTGAAAAATGAGTCCGCAGTCTTACAGGCTGCAGAATTTTTTATTTTTTTTACCCCTCCTATTTTAAACACATCTTAGCTTACTGCAGTGCAGAGTCTGATCTGCTGCCAGGTTCTATATTTTATTTTAGTGCTAATGTAAGTTTTTTTTGTTGTTGTTTCAGGACGAAGTTTGGCCGCCCTGAGTCGCAGGCGTGTTTCCTGCAAGGCGCTGGGCCGAGGTGACTGCGAGGGCTGGCTGTGGCGGAAGAGAGACGCCAAGGGTTACTTTTCTCATAAATGGAAGAAGTACTGGTTTGTTCTGAAGGACAACTGCCTCTACTGGTACATCAACGAGGAGGTATATTATTTTGTATTATTAGAACCACTCGGCTTACTAGAGATCGACCGATATGTTTTTTTCAGGGTCGATACCGATTATTAGTAATCAAGGAGGCCAATAACAGATATTGGGAGCCAATATTCATTTGCAGTAAAAGTTAGCTAAACAAGACTGTTGTACGTCAGCTGGACAAGACTTCAAATGTTTTTAACTTTTTTTTAAAGAAATGTCAGACCAGTAGAGACATTGTTTTATGCGGCACTAATGTTGTAATTAATTTAGCACCGAAAAACATCAGGGGATTCCAGAAACAACTTTATTACGTGTGTCGAAGAGAAACATCGACATTTGCCTTTCAAAATAAAACATATGGGATTTCTCTACATCACAATAATTGCCATTTACTTAATTTTATGCAATTTTATAGCAGTTCATGGATTTAAAACATTGTAGGGTTTCCTTGTGAGAAACATGTAAATAAAAATAATTCAGGGCTCCGTCACGTAGATTATAAGTAAGACATTTTTCAAGCTAGTTGACATAATTTCTTCCAGGATGTTACAGAAAGTATGAGAATTTGTAAGCTGCTGCCTGCTCTTCATTATACATGTATAATAATTAGGGCTGTGAATATTTGGGCACCACATGATTTGATTCGATTAAATTCTTGGGGGTAAGGACTTGATTCAAAATCGATTCTGGATTCTTTTTTAGTAACATTGGGTGCCAGTTCTATGATTCCACCATAAAATAGAAAAATAACTCTGATAAATTTCTGTATTACTTAAAAAAAAAAAAGGTTTTGTTTCATAAAATTATACCCAAACATTTAATAAATAATACAAATTGGGCAACAAGAGTAGTGTCCAACACTTCTCTTTTCTAAAGTAAGTCTGTACAGCAGATATGATCAGCTACATCCACAATATGATTTGGCTGGCTGGACAGGACCCCCCAAAAAATTAATTACAATTAAGAATTGCGATTCGTTCGAAAATAAGTCAAAACAATAAGTCTCTGTGACAGTCGCAAGCTGTCGGGTGGGTTCCAAGGACCATCAAGGAATGACATCTTAGTGAGCAGGTGTAGACTTCTTTATTTTTGCAAATAAAACAAAGTCTGTTGCGGATTGCTTTCCAGCCTTGCCGTTCGTCTGCTCGCCTCGCTCACCCGTTCCAGCTTTTCAGCGTCACGGTGTCGTCGTCTTCCTTGCGCTGTCTTCCTCTTTCGCTCTGCATCCGCCTCTCTCTGGCTCCTTCTCTCATCTCCGTCTCTCTCCCTGACGTTCACGTCTGTCACCCTCTTATACGGTGCGAGAGGATAATTACATCCTCTACAGCTGCGCGCTCCACGCACCTTATCGTGATTGCGGCGTCTCTCCCGGCGCGCCCCGCCTCGCTGCTGGCTCGCCATCCCCGCCTCCTCGCCGCCATCTTGGAGTCGGCCCCGGCGGGGCACACCTCGCTGTTGGTCTGCCGGCCCCGCCTCCCCACAGTCTCCTATTTGTCAAGATATTTACACAAAGTTTGGATTTTTGGCAGAGATTTATTTTCTGTTGTCTTCATGTCCAGCTACCGCTGTCGTGTTGTTATTTGATTGAATCACGGAACATGAAACTCATGAGCCCACGCTCCGAGTGTGGCGGACTGAGCCTTGTTGAGTGACTCCATTGCTGCAATAGAGAAAACAGACAAAACAGAACCAGGAAGATGCCAGGAAAGAAGGACAAAAACTGGATTTTCCGGCAAAACAATGGAAGTTTTGACAGGCACTGGGTAAGCAGAGGAGATGTATACAGGCGACCAGCACTGCAGGAGGGAGAGGAAGTGGGGGCGTGGCCGCTTCAGCGCCGCAGTGTAAGCAGACCGGAGAAGAATTCTCACAGGAACTCATATAAATGCCCTGTCAGATATCAAAACATATAGGTAGGTAGGTAGGTAGGTAGGTCTTTATTGTCATTGCACAAGTACAACGAAACTTTGTTTTCAGCACAAACCCGTTCAAGATTAGACAAACAGTGTACAGGGTTACAGAACAGGAACGCGGATGGGTCGCCACAAGGCGCCCCGTAAAAGATGGGAAAAAGGTAAACGTTGGGGGAGGATGAGTAAAAAAATACAATCTACAAAAAAATCTCCATAGCAAAGCACATATACATATTACAACATACATCTCGAGAGTTGCAACAGAGGGGAGGGAGTGGGGGCTACGGTAGCAGGCTGCAGCTCTTCGGGCGCTACCCAGCCGTCCATCACCCCTAAGGGATTTGCGTCAAGGGCGTTGTATGGCGGGTGGGGTATGTGTGTGTATATTTTTTGTGGATGCATGTGTGTGTGTGTAAGCCTGCCGCGTGTCTCTGTTCTGCTGCCTTGGTGTTGTGCAGCCGATAGTCAGTCCAAAGTCAACAACAACAGGTGTGTGTCCACGAGAGACAAGAAGGGAGTTTGTTGTGTCTTCGCCGCACTGTCCTTCGGGAGGGTCTCGAAGCCAGGGAAACGATCCAAGTTAGAATGTTTTGTATGCGAGTGAAAATAAAATTTGCTTTTCACTCTAAATTGTCTATGACTTGTCCTCAAATCCTGCGGGGCAGACAGTCCGATATTATCCAAATCACATGAGTGTCCACAGTTCTTCACACATCCTCCAATCATTTGTGGCAGCTTTGGGGTACTTTGAAGACTGCCAGCATCTTCCAATTTGTCGAAAAACCAGAGCAACGCTTACTCCAATCAGCAGATGTCCTGTTGTCATAATTCCGAATAGGTGGATATCTTCTCGACTGAAAGGGTTGCCAGGCACGCGGCACTCCTTCTTCTCCCAAGAGTCCGTCGTGTGTCCAGCAACAACCGCTCCGTCACGACAAGCAGGTTCCCCCAAACCCAAGAGGGAAATCCAATTTCGTTGAGGCCAGTTAATTAGTTCCAATTTTTAGATTTGGAGAGCAGTGCAATAAGAGGCAACAAGAAAGTTAAGACGAGACAAGACAAAGAAGCAAGCAGAAGAGATAAGGGAGAGGAAAGGGGAGCGTCCGCCCTTGTACATTTTTTGACAGGCATAGTCATTTTATTAATTAAAAAAAATATTTTTTTTAAATGGACTCCAGCAAAAAGGTAATTTTCTCACGCAAGGCAAACTGGCTGATGCTTGAGCAGTGGTTACCACCATCTACTTCACTAATATTTGTTAGTAAATACTGGTATTACATGTGTATATGTTGGGTCTGCTTATGGAGATATGTTATAGTTGTAAAAAAATATACAAAAAAAAGACAGATACACAGCCCTTTGAGACACTTGTGATTTAGGGCTATATAAATAAACATTGATTGATTGATTGAAATATCGGGGCCGATCGTTACTTTGTGCTCACCCTTTACTTAGTAGGTGCTGGCTGCCGCTTAATGGGAGCAGTGCAGGTTGTTTAAAAAGCGCTCAAGGGCACTGTCTTCGAACCTTTTGTTTGAATATGACACATGGGACGTGCCCTGGAAAGTCTGCAGCAAGTTTAGAAGAGTGATGTAAAAACGAGAATGTGTTTTTTAGTGCAAATTGTGTGCGTCTTCTCTACGTCATCTCATGAGATGCCCCCTTTTGTGTGCAGGATGAGAAAGCAGAGGGCTTTGTCAGTCTTCCAGAGTTTAAAATCGATCGCGCCAGTGAATGCCGCAAAAAGTAGTAAGTACCCATTTTGCATGTTTGTGCAAGTTCACAAGTGTGTTTTAATCTGCGTGTTGTGTGCTTTCAAGTGCTTTCAAAGCCTGTCACCCCAAAGTCAAGAGCTTCTTCTTTGCAGCAGATGGAGTGGACGACATGAACAGGTACCCTCCGAAACCCCCGTCTTTTTTGACGTGTCCGTGTGTTGTCTTCTCGTCCTAAATGTTCTTCCGTTTATGCCCCTTGCAGGTGGCTGAGTCGACTCAATATGGCCGCCGTGGGCTACGCAGAGCGAGAGAGGATACGCCAGGAGCAAGGTTAGAGTTTAGCAGCTTGATGGATAAAAGGACACCGTTCCGATTATGTGACACTAAATGGACAAATCTTAAAAATGGAAGGGAAAAAAGTTGAAAATCTTGGAGAAAGGGGTGGAATTTATTGGCCCCGTTGGTTTTTCTAAAAATAAAATGAAACATGGCTCACAATAGAACATGACAAAAGATTTGACAATAGTACAGTACTCAGAAATACTTCTGAAAGATATACACTACTATGCAGTAGTACCTCAACTTACAAGCTAAATGGGCACTTGTATCTCAAGTCAACATCTCCCACTGAAATTAATTGAAATCAATTTATCAATGGTTGGCACCCCAAAAACAGCACACTTATTACATGTAACGCGCTTTTCCAAAGAAGAACTTTTAGATAATTAATATTTTATATAAACAATTAATTTGACTTTAGTACAAACAACTACAATATTTTTTGAAGTAGTATAATAATAATGTATAGCATTTACCTTGGAGAGTGGACTTTTATAAGTCTTTTATATAATTCACTTCACTTTTACGGTATCTCCTACCAACTGTTTCTCCGTCAAACACACATCGGCAGTTTTTCCATATTTTCATGAATAAATGTCCCACCTTTGAATATTATTTTAACATTCGTCGCTGGTGTTAGACTCATTCTGCTTCAGTATGGTGCAGACTAGCAGTGATACAGTCAAATTGCTTCGCCGAGTTGGCGACACGCTCTGTCATGTCTTTAGTTCATTGAACATCATCCACTTCTTCTCTGCACTGTCCTTCACACTCACTTTCTTCCTTCCCATGGTTGAAAAACAAAGTTATGTCCATGTCTAGCTATTAGCTAATGCGAGCAAGTAAGAACAGATGTTTTGGGCAGATCTTACGGTGTTCATTGTGACATTTGCTACGCCACCTAATGGCTGGGATGGTTGGAAGTCTTGCCAAGAAACAGCTCTTATCTCAAAACACTCTTAAGTTGAGGCCCTCTCAAAGGGCAACTGTTTTGCCTATCTTTCACAATCTTGATGTAAGACAAGAACATGTTTTTCTTTTTTTTATGCATTATAGCGTGTAATATACAGCAAGTACGAGGTGGCTAACAATGCAGTTAATTGGAGTAGTCTATTGTGCCCATAAAGCCCTCTAAGAACACCTAAAAACCACAATCAATACTCCTTTTACATCACGTGACCTGAATATTAGCCAAGTAATAGCGATGTTGTTATTATAAGTGCTAACGCCGAGGAACTACTTTAGCAGCACCGAGAGCTAACTAGCTTTTATGCAGCTATTGACATATTATAAATAAATGATAAATGGGTTATACTTGTATAGCGCTTTTCTACCTTCAATGTACTCAAAGCGCTTTGACAGTATTTCCACATTCACCCATTCACACACACATTCACACACTGATGGCGGGAGCTGCCATGCAAGGCGCTAACCAGCAGCCCTCAGGAGCAAGGGTGAAGTGTCTTGCCCAAGGACACAACGGACGTGACTAGGATGGTAGAAGGTGGGGATTGAACCCCAGTAACCAGCAACCTTCCGATTGCTGGCACGGCCACTCTACCAACTTCGCCACGCCGTCCCTTTATATTGAGCTGGTGATCCCCTGCATTGCCTCTTAGTTTGTAAAAATGTATTTTCGATTATAAAGAAAGCCTTTCACTTACATTCAAATTAGACCCAGAGATGGTGAGAAAGACACAAAAAGACGCTTTATCATTTATATTTATTTTATGATTAATCCTTCATCTTAATGGGAAAATATAAACATTCCATCTGTCGGCATCCCAGTGAGAGCAGACATTGTCCAATAAGAGATTGTTTTATTATGTTCATACTTTGCATTTCTTGTTTAGCCCTTGGCAATAGTGCTACTTGCCAGATCTGCTTATCACTTATTTTCTAAAGCTTGTAGCTCATCCCCTTTATATGAGGCTCAAAAATATAAGGTTTTGGATCATCATTTGTCCCAAAGTAGTCGTAGTCTCTTATGAAGTCTGCCATGATTAGTAGTGATGTTGTTGTTGAAGGCAAAATGTAACCTTGTGATGCATCTGTGAAATGAATAGATCGCCTTTTGCTTAAAATGAGCAGATTACAAACTTATTACATATTATAATGAATGTGCCTGTTACTACATTACATATAAACTTCCACCATGTATATACAACTTTGATGAACGTTTTTGGATGTTATTTAGATCACTCTGTACGAGGAATAGAGCGACTCCCTTTACTTCTGTTGTTAGCTGACTTTTGCTAATGTTTATTTACGAGTTAGAATGCATAAAAAAAGACAGACATGTGTTCTTGTCTTGCATAAGTATTGTGAATGATAGGCAAAATTCCAAAAAAACTGCACATGCCCTTTGACTTGAGGTATTACTTTATGAATAAATGTTATATGATATGATAGAAATATAATAAAATAAATGGTTAATTGTTGTCATGAGAAAAAAAGTTCAATTTTACTAAACAAGAAGCTATTACACTAATACTAATAACAAAAAGTAAAGATGGCGATTTACTTATTCATGATATTCTTAGGGTATTCTTAGGATTTCTTTAAACTCATCTGGATTGATTTTTGTGTGTTTAATAAGAAAAAGGATTTCAAGGTGGAACCTCACATTCTTTATTTTTTCTCTATTCAGTGATGAGAAAATGTGGCTGTATTTGAAATATGTCTCACTATATCCATCTAGTCTTACAACATTTGAGTAAAATAGAGAGTCTCATGATTCCTGAGAGCAACAAAGCGACGCTGCAGTTATCAGAAGAGCCACTATGTGGCAGACAGTGAAGCACAACACATTTGAGTGTCCTTCACTTTAACATTGGCATGATTTGACAGACAATTGTGCATGAAAAATAGCTTAGGTTTTTATTAAGTACTCATCCAACAGTATGTGCGTGGGTTTTCCCTGCAGATTACTGGAGCGAGAGTGAGCATGAGGATGACGCCACCTCCAGCCCCAAACAGGACAGCCCGCCACCTCCATATGATACCTACCCACGGCCCCCATCAGTGAGTCACGAGCACACACAAGAACATACGGTACTGCCGAGTAAGCCAAGATATGCTCTTCTGCAACCTACGCTTGCATTTTAAACTTAACTTGTTCCACCTGCAGGGAGGGGTCGAGCTTAATTCGATTTCTGATGCTACTCGCTCATTTATTTTAAATGTCAATAAATTATATTTTTTAAGGAACCCAAAAAATGTCTTCCCTTTTAGATGAGCACTTACTTAGAAGGCCGTACTACTCGACTGTCTTCCACCGAGACGTCCCGTTCCCGCTCGTCCCAGGAGGATTTTCTCTGCGGAGAGCCCTCTGCGGCGGCGGCCGCCGAACCACAGTACCACCCCGGCCCTATGGTGGGCGGCACCACGCACAGCAGCAGGAGGCCAGGCGGCAGCAGCAGCAGCGACGTGCCGTACCGATGTGACCCCGTGGAGGTGTGTAGGGTGAACGGTGTAGTAACTCGCCAATTTTCTGTTCCTTTCAGGCATAGGTCATAAAATAGCACAAAAGCACGACGACAAGATATTAATGTGAGCTTTTTGGGGTGATGGGAAGCTTTGAAGCTGACGCGCACTCAAACGGATTTGTCCTCATTTGCCATAATTACACACATTTTGATGATTACATTCATTCTTTGTGATGTTAATTCATTGCTAAATAACAGCAATTTTGCTGCAAAGGCGACCTCAGGACAAAGTTTACATTTTTAGCTCAACTGCTGTCAGAAATTATTTAGTTTTGTTATAACATCATGGATCCCAGCAGCAGGAAAAAAACATCATAATTATTAGCTGCAGTGCATTTTTTATCTACATGACAGATGCGTGTACAGCTTGTCTTCATTAGGGTCCTCTGTGAGCTGGAGTCAGGCGAGAGGCGGGGTACACTGGGTAGACAAATGAACAAACAACTATTCAGTCCTTTAGAACATGATGAGTTTCTACATACCCTAATTTTGAAATGTGGGAGGAACACAGAGAAACCCAAACCCTCAATCTTCTGACTGTGAGGCCATCATGCTAACCACTGATTGTTGACATTTTGACATTTTGTTGTATTGTTGATAATAGAGGTAATTATTGTTAATATTCATTACTGTATCTATAGTGCTATTTCTATTGGTATTTTATTGCTCCATTTGTAATGCAATAATGTTCATTGTCATTTCTGTGTTAATAATATTCACTTCACTTCTTTGCTATCAATTTTCGTATCATATTTGTACATATCCTATTTGCTGATGCTGTTCTGTTGTTGTTGCTGTTGTTGTTGTTGTCTTTCTGTGTTATTCTCCTCTTGTCCCTGCAATTCCCCCCTGTGTCTTTCTTTTTCTTTCTTTCTATCTCCTCCTACTCCGGTCCGGCTGTGTCAAACATTAATATAAATCCATTTAATAAAGTCAAATACAAATAAGGCAACAAGAGAAGTATTCCACACTTCTCTTTTATAAAGTGAATTTGTTCAGCAAATATGGGCATCTACATCAACAATATTATTTGCCTGAGTAGCTGGACAGGACAAAAAAAAAAGATTTTTGACATTTACCCGTTACTTTCCCCCCGTAGTACCGTTCCAGTCCAGCAGGGGGCAGCAGCGACACCGGGTCCCCTGGTCGATCTTCCTCGTCTCAGAGACGATCCTGGCAGGACTTGATCGAAACGCCGCTGACGGAAGCTGGACTCCACTACCTGCAAACAGGACCGCTCGGTAACACAAGCAGCTTCACTTTATTTAAATGCAAAGTGGTTTGGTATTGTTTTCCCAGTCAATAAAGATATGTCCAGAGAAAGCTAAGTAAAGTCTTATAAGTATTTATTTGAGGCCATAAATAACATCAGTTTACAGAGAAGCAAGTCTACGCTGCTAACAGAAAGAAAAGAGAAAGCGAGAGAGGGACAAATAAACTTCCAGACCCTTATATCTGCCTTGGGAAGGTGAAGACAGAGAACGAGGGGTTGGGGCGAATGAGCAAAAGACAATGATTGCGATATTAGCAAAAACAGGAATGTTTTTGTTTAAACCTTTGAAAAGGCAGTAATACAGCATCAATCACACAAAAACCCATTTGGAGAGTAACCTATAATAAAAAAGAAATACAATAGAGATTGATGATATTCGTCATCACAAGAGTCCTTGTCCTATGCTCTCGAAAGGTGGGGGGGAGAGGATCTGGGAACATGAGCAGACCTGCAGGTCTTGTGGAATGCAGCAGCGGGATATGAAGGGGAACTGCACTTTTTTTTCAATGTTGCCTATCGTTCACAATCAATATGAAAGACAAGAAGACAACATTTACCGTATTTTTCGGACTATAAGTCGCTCCGGAGTATAAGTCGCACCGGCCGAAAATGCATAATGAAGGAAAAAAACATATATAAGTTGCACTGGAGTATAAGTTGCATTTTTTGGGGAAATTGATTTGATAAAACCCAACACCAAGAATAGACATTTGAAAGGCAATTTAAAATAAATAAAGAATAGTGAACAACAGGCTGAATAAGTGTACGTTATATGACTCATAAATAACCAACTGAGAACGTGCCTGGTATGTTAACGTAACATATTATTGTAAGAGTCATTCAAATAACTATAACATATAGAACATGCTATACGTTTACCAAACAATCTGTCACTCCTAATCGCTAAATCCGATGAAATCTTATATGTCTAGTCTCTTACGTGAATGAGCTAAATAATATTATTTGATATTTTATGGTAATGTGTTAATAATTTCACACATAAGTCGCTCCTGAGTATAAGTTGCACCCCCGGCCAAACTATGAAAAAAACTGCGACTTATAGTCCGAAAAATACGGTAGTTTTTTGGCATTTTACCATGTAAAAATCTGTTTGTTCTAGGTGGACAGCAATGCATCAAATGGTAGCAATCAATTCTACCTTTAAATCACTTTAAAAATGCATTCAAAAAATGTCAACAATACTTCATTTACGTTCCGTAACTCGTATAATAACCAATCTGTAGCAACATTGCTATTGTAACAGCGAACATGGAGGAAGTCTTTTTCTATCGTAGTAACACATCAGTGTGCTTCGGTATTAGCCGTAAAAGCTAACTATGGAAGAAGATAAGCTAGCTTCTACGTCAGCACAAAACACGTTTGAGTTTATAATGCACAACGCTGCAATAAGACACCAATCTGTACTGACCAAAAAACATGAACAATCATATTACAGTATCTGTAAAGTATTAGCCTACATTTCATGTTTTGTTTGTACACAGATAACCTGACAGCGCACGTACTGTAGTTGTAATAACAAGTATGACGTTATGCGTGTACCATGATCAATATTAAAGTGACTCACTCGATTGACAGTTGTTTTTTCCAGTTTATTTGGGTAAACACTCCATTTATGTCGAAATACCACAGCTTCACATTCCGCATTCTGCAGCTTCTCGGCTTCCGTCTGCTCCAACGTCTGACCCTTACTTCGTGCTCGTTTCTAGAAGCAGCAGTTTATCCGCTGTATATTTAGCTTAAAAAAAATAAGGTTCTGAATCTTCGTGTCCAAAAATAGTTGTCTTCATTGTCTGTTACCTAGTCTGCCATGATTGGAAAACATGCATTTGTTTCTGGGAGTAGGAACACACGTTTGTTGCCAAAAGTCATGGAAACGGAAACGAAAATAATTATATTTGCATCTTCTCCTCCCAGTATTGTGAGCGTTTTGATGAACAGTATATATTTTGCATTTTAATCAAGACAGAGACGCAAAATGGATCGCACGCTTTATTCTGCTCAGTTAACAGACACAATCCACTTTGCATACGTTTGGTAGATCAGCTTTGCGTGTGCTATCAGGTTTGCACGTGTTTTGGTGCACGCAAACCTTTGGTAAATCAGGCCCTCAGACTAAAATTGTTGTTAGACAAGAGAGAACTAAAATATTAGTTGTGCCACAACAAAGCAGTAATGTGCATTTTACACATGAGTAAAACATTATTAATTACAAATTAATCTTGGAGAAATAGTTTTTTTTCAACATTAACCTGATATCCGTTTAACAGAAGATGCAGTCTTTGTGGAGCCTAGTCTGGCTGGGTCAACGTCCATGATGGCCGGGGCCGTGTACACGCTGCCCGCTCCGAGGAACGTACCGTTGCCTATAGCGATGCAGAGGCTCATTCCCATGGCAACCAATGAAGGGAAACCCCGCAGCTTCACGCTGCCACGCGACAGCAACCTACACACACTGCTGGTGCTGCCCGCCAAAGACGAGCAGCAAACGCACAGCAGTGAGTGCATCACTCACACACACGAGTTGCAACGTGGGTGGATGCATGTTTGGTGAAAGCCTCGCTTGTAGCCACGGCAACAGTCCGGTCCATGCACTGCACCGACGCTTCTTCTCTGCCGCAGGTGGCAGCGAGGGTGCGTCCCTCTGCGACCTGTTCCGTGCGTGCGAGCAAGGCGGCGTGTGTCCGCTCGGCCGGGAATCCGAGGTCAGAGGTCAGTCGGAGTTCAGGCAGTCCTTCCTGCGGCGGACCGCCGACCCGCAGCTTAACGAGCGTCTGCACCGCCTCCGCATCCTGAGCTCCACGCTGAAGGTTGGTGCATGCACACGAGTGGACAACTCACAACATTTTGACACTTCACATAATTATGATAAAATCCCCTGATGACTATTGTCGTTTAGTTCCCTCCTTAAAATGTGTGACTCTTTGCAAACATTCGGTGATTCATTCCTTATTTTAAATTTTTTGCTCCCAACAAGATGTATGTGCTACTTTGTTATCTTGAGCACCGTCCTTGTCTCAAGTGTGTCTCCTGTTTTTTTGCATCACAAAGCAGCCATCTGTGCGTTCATGCTATATGAGCTGTGCTTGTGTTAGCAGGCTGCGTGCCTCTGAGCTGTTCTGTTGTGTTGCTTGTTGTTGATGCTATTTGTCCTCCGGCAGGGACTGCTGCCGCTTGAAGGGGGCTTTGCTTCTTAGCTTTTTTGCAAGGATTTGTGGCTATGGCTGCTTTTGTGTCACAGTGCAGGTCGGATTAAGGAGCTTCCGTGTTTGTCTCCTGTCTGGTGTGACTTTACAAAAGAATATACGCTGAGTTTGGGGAGGTGAGGAAGAATCAGTTCCTGAACAGACACCGCCGTCTTCAAAAACCCTGCATTGTTGTTGTTTATCGGGTCTGACTTTGGGTGAGCTCCTGTTGCTGTGGGAACAACAAAGGCATTGAAGTAATAAGGCAAACGGCAGTATGAGAAGCAAATCAGTTTAAACCTGTCAACTAAATAAAAAAAAACATCCCAATGTAGGAGCACTTAACTCGGCAGAGTGCAGACCTAACTTCCTTCGGGACCCCAAAATTACCTTTGCGATCGATGAAGATAGGCCTGAAGCTAAAAACAAAAATATAATACATTTCAAGAGAAAGGCTCCAGCACCCCCCGCAACCCTGTAAGGGACAAGCGGTAGAAAATGGATGGATGGATGGAAGTTGTAAGTGAATGATATTTCACTCCAGGCCTGTAGGTGGCAGTAATGTGCACTAAACTCATCATTTCCACATGGCTCAATTACAAAAGAAGCTTGGATCTACTGTAGTGTTTTGACTGAGCCACAATAAAATGTCATGTTGTCTTCCCTTGGTCTGCCCTGCACCCCCTTTGGCAAATTTTGTAAAGATTAGTTTATTTTTCGCATAATCCCCCCTCAAAAAAAACATGACTAAATGAGACGCTTATCTTTTCCAAATTGATTATTTAAAAACAAATATTGTTGCCTTTAAACCGCACCAACATTTAATGGTTTGTTCTTTGGTACCTCTTTACCAAATTTATTGAGGATAGGCTTAGTAGTTTTTGCATTCTAAAGCTATCTTGCATACATATTTTCCACACAACCCATACAAAAGAATTAAAAGAAAAGCTCATCATAGATGAATTTAAAAAAAAACATGAATCTAATTTCTTAAGACACGTCAAAATATAATGGTTCCTAATTTGGTCTGTGCCACAGCCATTTGCCAATTTTTAAGGATGGATCTAGTAGTTTTTGAATAATTTTCCACACAAAACCATACAAACATAACAAAAGGAGACGGTTAATGTTTCCACAAGGATTAACTACAAAACAACCGTGGATCTAATTCTAATCTCTAAGGCACGACACATTGTAACGGTTTGTTATTTGGCCTGTGCCACAGCCCCTTGCCAAATTTTTGAAAGATGAATTTAGCAGTTTTTGCTTAAATTTTCACACATCAGTACAAAAACCCTCGTTTCCATATGAATTAGTAATAAAAGAAAAACTAATTTCTTAAAGCATATCAAAATGTAATGGTTTCTTCTTTGGTCTGTGCCACAGCCCTTTGGCAATTTATTGGAGGATTGCTTCATCCAACCATCCATTTTGTAAGTTTTTAAATAATTTTCCACTCAAAACCATACAAACATGACTAAAGGAGATGCTTATCAGTTTTCCACATGGATTAATTACAAAAAAAAACATTGATCCAATTCTAATTTCTAAGGCATGTCAAAACTAAATGAGAATCTAAATGTACTAACTAACTTTGGATCTGGTGTCTTAAGCCGCACAAATATTTAATGGTTTCATTTTTAGTCTGCGCCACCCACCTAGGCCAAATTTTTGGAGGATAGATTTTGTAGACTTTTGCATAATTTTCCACACAAACCATACAAAGTAAAGGAGAAGCCCATCTTTTCCACATGGATTAATAAAAAAACAAAACAAACGGGGATCTAATTTCTTGAGACACGTCAAAATGTTCTGGAGTTTTTTTTGTCTGTACCACAACCTTTTGCAAGAAATTTAGAAAATTGGTTTAGTATTTTTTGCGTAATTCTCCACATAATCTTGCCATGCAAACATGACTAAAGGATAGGGTCGGGGCGGTATATCGGTTTTACGAGTTATTTTAGAAGGAGACACAGTATTTATTTAAGACAATATCGCCATACCGATATATAATATCTTTTGATACTGCCTTTGATAGTTACTCCTGCCGTTCACTCGCGCTTTATTGAATTTCTTCACTTTGACATTCAGAGCACTGGGCGTCAACACCCGCCGTGGGCCTTCGCAATGCTTTGTTTTAATTGTGTGAAAGCATTCACACATATAACATTTTTTAAACAGTTAGATTCCTCTGGTACGTACCAGATCAGACTGTTAGCGATACGCTTGATGTAATGTGGCACACTACTTTTGACGTGGTTTTATGTCAAAAAGACAGTGTCAGAAGCACAGCAAGTTCAATGCAAGAAATACATTTTTGCTACTGAAAGCAACAACCAGCACCACACTAAAGTGAACTTTGATATCAAATAGAAGGAGGCAACATCACACTGTGACAGCAGACAGCAACACATGCACACATACACAATGCTACTAGGTGTTGTGCGAATAATAAACAACAAATCAATGATGTAATTCAGAGGTCCCCAAACTTTTTGACTCGGGGGCCGCACTGGGTTAAAAAAAATTTGGCCGGGGGCCGCGCTGCATATATGTATGTATGTACATATATATATATATATATATATATATATATATATATATATATATATATATATATATATATATATATATATATATATATATATATATACACAGTCGTGCTCATAAGTTTACATACCCTGGGAGAATTTATGATTTCTTGGCCATTCTTCAGAGAATATGAATGATAACACAAAAACCTTTCATCCACTCATGCTTAATGGTTGTGTGAAGCTATTTATTGGCAAACAACTGTGTTTACTCTTTTTAAATCAAAATGACAAAAGAAAGTACCCAAATGACCCTGATCAAAAGTTTACATACCCCAGTGACTTTGACCTGATAACATGCACAAAAGTTGACACAAACAGGTTTGAATGGCTAATCAAGGTTCCAATCCTCACCTGTGACCTGTTTGTTTGAAATTAATGTGTGTATATAAAAGGTCAGTGAGTTTCTGGGCTTCTAACAGACCATTGCATCTTTCATCCAGTGCTGCACAGATGTTTCTGGATTCTGAGTCATGGGGAAGGCAAAAGAATTGTCAAAGGATCTGCGAGAAAAGGTAATTCTGCATAAAACAGGAAAGGGGTATAAAAAGATATCCAAGGAATTGAGAATGCCAATCAGCAGTGTTCAAACGCTGATTAAGAAGTGGGAAATGAGGGATTCAGGTAGACCAGCAAATATTTCAGCCACAACTGCCAGGAAAATTGTTTGAGATTAAAAGAAAAAAACACAAATAACTTCAGCTGAAATACAGGACTCTCTGTTTTAAGATGCACAATAAGGAGGCCCTTGAAGAAAAATGGACTGCATGGTTGAGTCGCCAGAAGAAAGCCATTTCTGCGCAAATGTCACAAAGTATCCCGCTTACATTACGCCAAACAGCAGAGAGACAAGCCTCAAATCTTCTGGAACAAAGTAAGTTGGAGTGATGAGACCAAAATTTAACCTTTTGGCCACTCGACCATGCAGCCCATTTTTCTTCAAGTGCCTCCTTATTTTGCATCTTGAAACGGCCACACCACAATTTTCCAGAGAGTCCTGTATTTCAGCTGAAGTTATTTGTGGATTTTTCTTTGCATCTCGAACAATTTTCCTGGCAGTTGTGGCTGAAATCTTTGCTGGTATACCTGAATCCCTCATTTCCCACTTCTTAATCAGCGTTTGAACACTGCTGATTGGCATTCTCAATTCCTTGGATATCTTTTTATACCCCTTTCCTGTTTTATGCAGTTCAATTACCTTTTCTCACAGATCTTTTGACAATTATTTTGCGTTCCCCATGACTCAGAATCCAGAAACATCTGTGCAGCACTGGATAAAAGATGCAATGGTCTGCAGAAGCCCAATAACTCACTGACCTTTTATATACACACATTAATTACAAACAAACATGTCACAGGTGAGGATTGGAACCTTGATTAGCTATTCAAACCTGTTTGTGTCAACTTTTGTGCATGTTATAAGATCAAAGTCACTGGGGTATGTAAACTTTTGATCAGGGTCATTTGGGTACCAGGGTACCTGTTCAACCAGGAAGTTGAACAGAAACACACCCCTTTGCCAATACAAACATGAGTAAAAGAAATTCTTGTCTTTTCCACATTGGTTTATTACAACAAACCTACTGTCTTGAGCTGCGCTAAAATATAATGCTTTCTTCCTTCGTTCATGCCACACCTGAAGATTGGTTTCATTCGGTTCTTGCGTAATTTTCGAACAAACCAGGAAGTTGAACAGAAACTACCACAGACTTTGTAGTCTTTGTCCTGCTTTCCGTGTGTCTGCGTTTTTTTGTTTCTATTTTTTTTGTTTTTTTAAACAAAAAGAGGCTTTAATCCAAACAAATCAATAAAACTACAGAAAGTGACTCCTCCCTCCTGTGTTTGTGCGCTTTCATAGGACAGAGAGGGGGAGCTAGCGCTGATTGACAGGCTCTTGGGCGACCCCCAGCTGTCGTCCACAGAATTCCAGGAGTGGAAGCGAGCTTATCACGAGCTCTTTTCCCTGCCGCCAAGCGAGGCCGACGAGTCCGAGCCCGGCCCCCCCTTGACACCCTCGCTCTCCCACACTCATTCCTACATTGAGACCCATGTCTGATGCGCACACACACACGTGCGCGCCTGCGAGAAAGCAATGGACAATATAGAGCCGGGATGATTGACAGGACTAAAATGTCATCTTTTACACACACACAAGAACATTTTGGACATCTTTTATTACTTGTGGTTTTCTGCGTATATGTCACGTGTTGCTGCCTTGTTCTTCTTCTTCATCGTGGAATGAAGCAGTTGGGTTTTAAATAAGACTCTAGAACAGTGTTTCTTAACCATTGTTGGGCCTCGAGCGCCATCTAAAGGGCCACCAAAAATATCGCATTTTCTTGGTTGTATTACACTTTTCCACCACTTGTGGCAGTAATGACAATCTCAAACAAACAGAAGAAGTCTGGAGCTAAAGTCATGGAGATGTTTCTTAAGCGCAAAAATTATAATTTAAGGGGAGAAACTGTATTTTTCCTTTCATTATTTCATTGGCAGTTTATTTAGGAAACTTATGTTGTTTATTATTAATTCAGTTAGAATGTATTAAAGGCCTACTGAAATGATTTTTTTAAATTTAAACGGGGATAGCAGATCCATTCTATGTGTCATACTTGATCATTTCGCTATATTGCCATATTTTTGCTGAAAGGATTTAGTAGAGAACATCGACGATAAAGTTTGCAACTTTTGGTCGCTGATAAAAAAGCCTTGCCTGTACCGGAAGTAGCGTGACGTCAAAGGTTGAAAGGCTCCTCACATTTCCCCATTGTTTTCAATGCAGCGAGAGCGATTCGGACCGAGAAAGCGACGATTACCCCATTAATTTGAGCCAGGATGAAAGATTCGTGGATGAGGAACGTGAGAGTGAAGGACTAGAGTGCAGTGCACGATGCATCTTTTTTCGCTCTGACCGTAACTTAGGTACAAGCTGGCTCATTGGATTCCACACTCTCTCCTTTTTCTATTGTGGATCACGGATTTGTATTTTAAACCACCTCGGATACTATATCCTCTTGAAAATGAGAGTCGAGAACGCAAAATGGACATTCACAGTGACTTTTATCTCCACGACAATACATCGGCGAAACAATTTAGCTACGGAGCTAACGTGATAGCATCGGGCTTAACTGCATATAGAAACAAAATAAATAAGCCCCTGACTGGAAGGATGGACAGAAAATCAACAGTACTATTAAACCATGGACCTGTAAATACACGGTTAATGCTTTCCAGCCTGGCGAAGGTTAACAATGCTGTTGCTAACGACGCCATTGAAGCTAACTTAGCAACGGGACCTCACAGAGCTATGCTAAAAACATTAGCTATCCACCTACGCCAGCCAGCCCTCATCTGCTCATCAACACCCGTGCTCACCTGCGTTCCAGCGATCGACAGTGCAACGAAGGACTTCACCCGATCACCGATGCGGTCAGCGGCTAGCGTCGGATAGCGCGTCTGCTATCCACCTGAAAGTCCTCCTGTTTGTGTTGCTGCAGCCAGCCGCTAATACACCGATCCCACCTACAACTTTCTTCTTTGCAGTCTTCATTGTTCATTAAACAAATTGGAAAAGATTCACCAACACAGATGTCCAGAATACTGTGGAATTTTGAGATGAAAACAGAGCTTTTTGTATTGGATTCAATGGCGTCCGAATACTTCCGTTTCAACGATTGACGTCACGCGCATACGTCATCATACATAGACGTTTTCAACCGGAAGTTTAGCGGGAAATTTAAAATTGCACTTTATAAGTTAACCCGGCCGTATTGGCATGTGTTGCAATGTTAAGATTTCATCATTGATATATAAACTATCAGACTGCGTGGTCGGTAGTAGTGGGTTTCAGTAGGCCTTTAATTTTAGCACTGCAAAATAGTATGTACATTTATTTTTCATCAGGTTTTATGAGTTGGCATTTTTGATTCGTATTTCATCTTGTAATCAGCCTTGATTATAATCTTTGTGATTAACACACGGTTTCATATCATTTGACAAGATTTTAAACTGTAAGTAGGATAGATATAATTATTGAATATGATTACAATCAAGAGTAAGAATATTAATTCAGTATTAATATTTGACTGGGCCCCGGGTCCCTCTGTAGGGCAAAAGTTGTGCCCCAACGTCAAAAAGGTTAAGAACCCCTGTTCTAGAATATTTCTTCATAGTTTGTATGAGGTGCTTTTAACTGCAAAGGAGACCACATTTGTATTTTTCCCTAGTTGACCGTCTCTGGACTAAATTAAAATGTTGTATTGTTAAGAAAAAACATCCAGAACATTAGGTACAAAGCTCAACAAGAACTGATGATTTGTGGCTACAGTAGGTGTTCCTAATGTTTTGGTCGCTGAGTGGTTAGCATATAAACAAGCACAAAGTCCCACAACCACAACAATTAAGCACAAAAAGCTGAATGCTCTCTCCATGCTGCCATTGCTTGTCTTTGTTGTAAATAAGCACGTTAGTATATATTTATTCTTAGTACTTTCCGTGCTCTAAACCTCCAGATGCTGACTATGAGATTGTTTTTAGGAGTGTTTTATGATCAAGCTACAAATCAAATTAAAAAAGCAGTATTTACGTCTGTCGTATAAAGCGGATGGATCAATAAAGTTTGGTCGTTTGGAGGAAGATGCGTTGTTTTTGTGTTTATGGCATTAAAGGGGAACTGCACATTTTTTCTTTTTTTTCCTGTCATTCACAATCTTTATGTGAGAAAAGCCCACATATTTTTTTATTTTTTATGCATTCTAAATTGTAAATAAACACTCGCAAAAGTCAGCTAAATCATCATTATTTTTTTAGTTTTGCACTGGTTTATTTCAGGACAAATATGGGTTGCTGCAGCAATTGGGACCTCGTTGTGCCGCTTTGATGGTGCCAGGTAAACGAAAAATCAAAAACACAACCGGTTCCATGCTGAAGTTTAATCAATAAACGCTACTTAATCACCAAAATATTCAGCTGGCGTATCTTCTTGACCTTTCTGACCTCTCTCCTCTGCTTGACAACCCAGTTTATCTGTGACGGTATTGCCTGCAATCCCGCTAAACCTCCTCACCTTGTCCTTAAAGAGCTCTCGACTCTTGTCTTCTTTCTTAAACGAGAACTGCATTTTTTTAAATTTTGTGTATCATCCACAATACCTCGGTGAGACAAGAACACACATGTCTGTCTCATTTCTGTGTGGTCTAAATTTTGGAAAAACTGCTAGTTCGAGGTGGCTAACAATGCACGCAATGTGATCGATCTACTCTGCCTATAAAGCGCTCTAAAAAAAACCATCCAAAAGCGCCAACAAGGCTCCATTTACATGCTGTCACATGTATATTGACCAAGCATCAGCTACATTGTTACTGTAAGCGTTAACACCAAGGAACTACTTTTCTGGCATAGTGACACATCGCCTTGCTCACAATGCTTCTTCGACCACAATAGCGTGTAGCCAGCTACGATCTACTAGTTAGCTTGAGCTGCTAATAACGTTGGTTGCAAAGGAGCTAATGCTTCTTCTGCTGCTGTATTGCTTTTGAGTTAGGAAAAGTTAATGCTAGGTTATAAATCATACGTTTCACATGTATAGTAAAAGGTTTGTGAAAATCCAAACTCTACCAACTCGATACTATGTCTCTCAACTTCAAATTTTTTTTTTTTTTTGAGGAGTGAGGATTAATTGAATTTTCAAGCTCAAGGACAGCACAAGTGCTGAAATATACAACCATCCCATCAATTGGCATCCCAATGAGAGCGGACATTGTAAGTCACTGTTATATGTTCCTACAGTGCATAGCAACGAACACTACCATTGCTATGCACTCTGTGAAATAAATGCAACTTGGACAGAAGTTGTGGTAATGCTTAAAATGACCAAAATACTGTATGTATAAATACATGTGCCTGTTACTACATTACTTAAATATTTACAGCATGTACTGTATTTTTCGGACTATAAGTCAGTTTTTTTCATAGTCAGGAGCGACTTATGTGTGAAAATTATTAACACATTACCGTAAAATATCAAAAAATATTATTTAGCTCATTTACGTAAGAGACTAGACGTATAAGATTTCATGGGATTTAGCGATTAGGAGTGACAGATTGTTTGGTAAACGTATAGCATGTTCTATATGTTATAGTTATTTGAATGACTCTTACCATAATATGTTACGTTAACATACCAGGCACGTTCTCAGTTGGTTATTTATGCGTCATATAACGTACACTTCTTCAGCCTGTTGTTCACTATTCTTTATTTATCTTAAATTGCCTTTCAAATGTCTATTCTTGGTGTTGGGTTTTATCAAATAAATTTCCCCAAAAAATGCGACTTATACTCCAGTGCGACTTATATATGTTTTTTTCCTTCTTTATTATGCATTTTCGGCAGGTGCGACTTATACTCCGGTGCGACTTATACTCCGAAAAATACGGTATATACAACTTTGTTGGAGGTTTTTTGATGGGCTTTATAAGCTCAATACACGGTATCCCTATTGCCTGTTTTGTTAGCCACCCCTTAATAACAGTTCTTTACTATTTAAAATTCATAGAAAGGGAATAATGTGTGTGTTCTTGACTCTCATAAGGATTGTGGATGATGGGCAAAGTTTCAAAAAAAGTATAGTACTCCTTCTAGCTGAGGATACATCATACAATTTGAGAGACTTGAGTCAGCTGCAAGGGGGAAACCAAAACTAACCAATGAAGCGTTCAAACTGTAAGTCGGTGTTAGTCCACAGCAGTTCTTTAGGGGGTGATAGTGCACATTTGAAGCTGCTGGTCAACATGTTGAACAAAGAAGGAAGAGGAAGATTGTGAATGCTAACAATTCAACGTGTTTTGCGTCATTGGCTCACTACTCAGTTTCAGATCTGTGTCCTAAACGTTAGAACTGTGGCATGATTAGCGTAGCTCAACTAGCTAAAATATTAGTGTTGTTGACCAAATGGTCATTAAATGTAGTCTGCAGAATTTGATCCTAATTTGAACGTTGTGCATTTTAGTCGGGCATCGGCAGTATGGTGCACTCCGTTCCCGTGAGGGGTTTAGGCAGCTGAGCAATCTCCCTCCACTGGTCTTTCTTGGGGTCGTACTCCAGCACGCTCTTTACCGCTACCTCCCGCGCATTGCTCCATTTCGTCCCACCGAACACCACCAGGCTCCCGCTTGGCGTCGCCGCCATCCCGTAGTTGAAGGTTGCGGCAAGTAGCGGCCTGAGGCGCGTCCATTGGTCCTCTCGCGGGTCGTAGCGCTCGATCTCGCAGAATGGCTCGTACATCCCCAGGAGGGCGTAAATGTAACCTTGCGCGGTCGCCAGGCGGTGGCTGAACCTGCCAATGGACATGGGAGCCCTCTTCTTCCAGGCTCCTCCCATGCCGTCCCAGCATAGAACTTCCTTGCTGCTTTGGCTCTGGCCCGGGATTATGATGCCGTTGCCTGAGAGACCACCTGACACGTAGATGTCGTGATCCAGCACGGCACAAGCATGGCCGTGGAGCGGGCCAGGCATGGGCGCGCATCTCCTCCACGCCCCTGCTGCCATGTCATAGAACTCGACAGAGGCCAGTGCGGCCGTTACGTTGGAATCCGCGTTTTGTCCTCCGATGGCATAAATGGCGTCCTCCATGGCGCAGCAGGCGAACTTGGCCCGCCTCTGCAGCATGGGCTCCACCTTCTGCCAGCATTCGAAGCGGGGGTCGTACCTCCACACTTGATTAGACGTTTCCACGGTGACCGGCTTCTCATCCGCCTCGCTGACCACTTCCCCGCCGACCACGAAGAGGAAGCCCCCCAGGGAACACACGCAGTGGTTCCTCAGCTTTAGTGGTAGACAGGAAGTCAGGGACGTAAACTTCCTGGTTTTTAGATTGAAGGTCAGAACCTGCTGCTCCGGTCGATCCGGGCCAGGTCCGCCGCCGACAAGCAGCACGCGATCAGGCGGCGCCCTCAGTGTGGACTGTTTGTTCTGTCGTATCGGCCCAGCAGAGCCTGTTCCGTGGTACTCCTGCGCCCGGGTTACCAGGCTTCTTATCAAAGGTGTGGCCATGGCTCTGTGGGCGTGGCCAAGGTGTGCAAGGTCAGAAGGAGCGACCAACCCGAAGCGGAGACGACTTAGCAGGAGGTTGGATTGCAGCGGTGGGAGGGGCCCGTTGTCATTCAGCCAATCCAGAGCCAGTTTGACGAGATCCACTTCCTTGACTGCAGGGATTTCATCGGCATCCAGCACCGCCATCAACGATTGGACGTTCAATCCGAGAAGTTCGTCTCTTCTTTCCTGCACCAGATTGGCCATCTCCGCGGCGATGGTGTAATTGGCGGCATCCAGCACATCAGGAAGTGCATGGTGCTCAGCTAGGTTAGCATAGCTGCAACAGTTCTCGACGCTGAGCCCATCGGTGATGTAGCGCTCGCAAATGGCCACGGCCGTGTCCACTTGCAGGTACCTCGCCGCCTCCAGAATGTCTGGGAGCGTGGCGGGTGACACCCTGAGCCAGCCCGAGTACAGGAAGTCCAAAATGGCGTCTAAACCCTTGGACGTTAGCGCCGGGAGCCTTATAGACCGCGCTAGTCTCTCCGCCGTGGCCTCCCCGAAGAGCGCCCAGAAATAATCGCTGGAGCTCGCCAGGAGGGCCCGGTGGCAGGGGAAGGAGGCGCCGTCGGTTTCGAGCACCACGTCGCACATCTTCCCGTCCGAGCGCAGCCGCTGGAAGCGCCCCAGCAGCTCGGTTCTGTGGGTCGAGCTGTAGAGGAGGGAGTAGCCGTCCATCCCGAAGATGAAAGACAACCAGGAGCAGCTACGGAACTCTCCTGTTGGTTGCAGCACACATGCCAAATGGTGATGGCGAGGTTAACCCCACCAAGTCCTGCCAAACACAGCGAGTACCTCCAGTCTCGTCTGTCCTGATGTTCTGAATGTGCTCTTTCGTTTTTGTCCGCTGCCCTTTCGGTCTGTGCTCGGGTGGGAGTATCACACAAATACCACACACACACACACACACACACACACACACACACACACCTTGGCAGGGTTTAGTGTCTATCCCAGTGGATGAACTCATTGGTAAATACAGCTGCCCGTCTGAGTCCAAGGGCACCGTCGCCAAGGCACCTATCTGAGCCCTCATCACCATGGCGACCGGAAAAGAAACACTGACAAAACTTGATCAATCAAACATCAAACACAACATTGTTTTTTGACAAGACGAGGGGCGCCTTGTGTGTCACAACACGGATCGGGATGCTAAGCTTGTGTGCTTATTTTGGTGCGGAGATAAAGTCACTTCATCGGGTTGCAGCATGTTTACCGCCTGATTGATGTCCTGCTACTAAGTGTTTGTGTGCTACTGTGCAATACTCACCAGCGTGCACACCATCGTGTTTTATTGCACACGCACACGCTATTATTCACATTCTGCATGTTTCTTAATAGATGCACGACTGCAGAGAAAAGTGCTTGTGCCCACATAGGAGTGGGTTTGGGTTATTTTCTCGGAAGACTTGCACTCGAACTCAGCAAAAACAAGCATCGTGCCTTTTTCTGACACTTTCTTCTCCACCACACAAAGTCAGATTGTCCCATGTGGATGTTATCATTGCACCCTGACCTGATGGAAGCTAAATTTAGCTACAGCTGCTCTGCATTTCCCTTCCTGTGTGTTTGTGTGTGCGTGCATGAGTGTGTGCGATGATGGATAAAGAGCTAAGAGAGGTACTGATGAAAGGTGTTTCAAACATTTTGTAGGCACACGTGCACCAATATAATGAGATCCAATGCTATGGAAAGTCAGCTTTAGAGTAGTCGGTGTGCAATGCACTGAATATGAGTCAACACACAGCAACCACTGTCTAAATTAGTGGCAACACAAGAATATACCGCAGCACTCGTGCAGCCTCGCTCCTTTCCCTTCTGACACTACTACCACCGAGCTTGCCTGTAGGCAGAACATTACCATTTTGCCAAAAGACCATAAAATGTTGATAGTTTTGTGCCTATTGATTTTAAAGACATCAACAAAGTGTGTTCTGTCAGGAAGACAATGCATGACATGCTGTAGGGATGTAACGGTATTAATGATAACAGTGGTAAACTCCTGAATAAACTGTCCAAAAACCGTAATTCACAGCCGCACTTTGATAAACTCACAGACAAACTGGCGCTGGCTTGCTATCTTAAATGCTAACATGGATGTTACTCTTGTGCTATTTTTACAACTAAAAAAAATGCCAACGTGGGTGATTCCAGGCTAAGGACTGATTTTGGGCGGGTAGTGGTGTTTCCATCGCAATTTTTCTGCCACACCATACCTCTATGCTAACGACAGGAAATTCCTCTTTAACGACTATCGTTGGCATTGACAGAGGTGTTGCTCCTTTGCATCTCAACAGTTGTTTTTTTAGTGACAATAGGGCTGAACTCTCCTTGTGTTGGAGCAGGCATGGGCAATTATTTTGACTCGGGGGCCAAATTTAGAAAAAAAAAATTCTCTGGGGGCCGGTATATCTATTTTTAGGAACACTAATACAAAACCTCACAATAATGTCTGATTGAACACTAAAAACGTTATGACAGACCGCCTTAAAAAACGGAATGGAATTTTAAATTTTTTTTACTGAATGAGACACCCAGAATGTACATGAAAATAAAGAATGTGGGATTTACAATATTAACTATGAACGATAAAACACTGAATATTGACAACACATGAACGTCACACCCCCTCTCTATCGACATATTTTACAATCAAGCGAAACGCAACAAAAATGCATCAAACACAGCGAAATATGAATGCGAAGGGTAAAAAAAAAACAACTACAATCTGATGTATCTGATATATCACTAAGCTTTAGAACTTTGTTGTAAAAATCTCCTTTGCGTCTGTCCCTGACACCCGCATTTCAGGCTGGCCTCTCTGGAAACACTCTGTGGAAACGCTCCCCACCCACCCTGCTTGGTGCCTCGTCTGAGCTACTGTGACTTAGATGTCCATAGTAACTAATTAGATAAGCATAGTAACTAATTAGATGACCATAGTAACTAGCATATAATGCAAAAGCGCTGATTCCAACCATTGAAATACGTTGTATAATTCAAGACTTGCGGTAATGTGAAAACATCACTGCACATCATAATGGCAGCTACACTTTCCATCTTAAAGATTTAAAAACATTTGGGAGGAATGTCCAGCGGGCCAGATTGAAAAACTTAACGGGCCGCATGTGGCCCCCGGGCCTTAATTTGCCCAGGTCTGTGTTGGAGTATAGATGGTTGGGTTTTTGGCTCCAGCTGCTAGACAAGATCGAACCAATCTAGTTCTATGATCAATCTAGTTCCAGTTGCAATCGATTGAATGCCCCCTGGATGAATGAGAACATCCATAGACATGAATACAAGAGACATTAACGTCTTTCCCCAACCTGCTCAGTGGCCTTGTGGTTAGAGTGTCCGCCCTAAGACTGGAAGGTCGTGAGTTCAAACCCCGGCCGAGTCATACCAAAGACTATGAAAATGGGACCCATTGCCTCCCTGCTTGGCACTCAGCATCAAGGGTTGGAATTGGGGGTTAAATCACCAAAATTGTTTCCGAGCACGGCTACCGCTGCTGCTCACTGCTCCCCTCTCTTCCCAGGGGGTGAAAAAGGGGATGGGTCAAATGCAGAGGATCATTTCACCACATCTAGTGTATCATTGGAACTTTAGCTTAAGGAACGACATTCCCCAATCTAAACTTGTATAAAACATTATTGTCAACCAAACTGTTCAATTGGGCATATTGAACCTGCAAGATGTGCTCTCTTATAACAGAGTGATTGATGTATGACACAAGACGAGCTGTTTTTACAGTGCTGAAAAGAGTAGGAAGCGACAACGCCAGCCTCTTATTAGTGAATCATTAGACACAAAACATCCAACATCGTGAATTTTACAGTAGGTTTATTTATTTTGATTATTAAAAAAAAAAGGAAATCATTGTATAGAAGTACTTTTTGAGCACATTCAAAAATACCACGATAATATTGATAACCGGGATGATTTTGGTCACAATAACCGTGATAAGAAATGTTCATATTGTTACATCCCGAACATTTAAAGGGGCTACTGTGTGTCTTTAAACTCAAGAAGAAAAAGAGATGTGATCATCTTCTGGTTCACAATGCCACCGTATATGTTGGAATTCATGTTTCCCTCCCAATGAACTGCAGCTGCCCCCTTGTGTTGGCAGCACTCGTGCATCTCCCAGACTGATTCAACCACTGCCTGTAGACAACACACAATACTCTTGCGGCTCTCCAGCATCGTCATACAGTCTCTGTACACGGACTACTCTTAAGTGTATCCAAGTTTGTTTTCCATTAGACGATAATACATTGCTGAAATGTGATGGCTGTGCGGTAAACAGATTATTTTGGGGTCATAAATAGATGTCACAACCAAATAGATTTATTGCTCCTGCAGATGTCAGTTTCATTAGAACAACACGATAAGACCAAAAAAAGTACAACACGTAAAATCGGCCATTTACAAAACATCATCGCTAGATTGTCATAAAAGAATGCCAGGTACTGAAAAGTGTCTTTGCTGTTTTGCGTCATTGCTGCGTTTGTATGAATGATTTCAATAATTCGAGAGGTGTTTGTTGATGTTGAGCGGGTCACACAAAGCTGCTAATGTTGCCAAACGCGTGGAAGCGCCTTCACAGCCGCAGCAGGCGAGTCTTTATTGTCCTTCCTCGGCACCTAAACATTGATCCTAAAACACAAACACAATCTCTTGGCTTGCAAAAAATGTGTATGCATGCAGTACATACAATCATAATTATCTCCATGTTGGAGATGGCCACTTTTTTAGATATTCCAGTACACTGAAAAACTGCTTTGACTAAACAAAGATAATGATGCACCGCAATAAATATATTATTGTACTAATTATTAGTATTTAATTAAGTATATTATGCTATCTTTAATTCATAATCAAATTAAATTTTTATTATATGCAAATACATTTTTAAAATAAAAAATATTGTACGTATTTTTATTCAATTTAATTTAATAACATATTTGTAATATAATATGTTATCCTGATCACAGTGCTGTACCACAGTGTTGTGTCCTCCTGAGACGTGTATATATAATATTTTGCTGACCTTATTTAGTGACATGAGAGTGTCAAATCACACACACACATCGCTAATGTGACACACACACACACACACACACACACACACAAATTATAAATAGAGCCTGACTCAATCCCGCCTGCCCACAAGCAAGAGGCGTTGCAGGTTGGGCGTCCTACAGCGCCCTCATGTGACGCTAAATGATACTGCTGCAAGAAATAGCATCAAAGAGCACATCAAAAACTGCGAGTCTACATGAAACCTTCTTAAACCAACATGCCAAATGTATTTATTACTGTACTTAACAAAAAATATAAACGAAACACTATTGTTTTCACTCCCATTTTTCATGAGTTGAACTCAAAGATCTAAAACGTTTACTATATATACAAAAGACCTATCCCTCTCAGAAGTTGCTCACAAATCTGTCTAAATCTGTGTTAGTGAGCATTTCTTATTTGCTAAATAATCAATCCCACCTCACAGGTGTGGCATATCAAGATGATGATTAAACAGCATGATTATTGCACAGGTGCGCCTTAGGCTGCCCACAATGAAAGGCCAGTCTGAACTGTACAGTTTTGCTTTATTGGTGGATGGGGGGTCAGAAAAGGAGTCAGTTTATGGTGTGACCACCATTTGCCTCACACAGTGCAACGCATCTCCTTCGAATAGAGTTGATCAGGTTGTTGATTGTGGCCTGTGGAATGTTGGTCCACTCCTCTTCAATGGCTGTGCCAGATTGCTGGATATTGGCAGGAAGTGGAACACGTGGTCGTATACGCCGATCCACAGCATCTCAAACATGCTCAATGGGTGACATGTCCGGAGATTATGCTGGCCATGCAAGAACTGGGATGTTTTCAGCTTCCAGGAATTGTGTACAGATCCTTGCAACATGGGGCCGTGCATTGCCATGCTGCAACATGAGGTGATGGTCTCGGGTGAATGGCACAACAATGGGCCTTAGGATCTCGTCATGGTATCTGTGCATTCAAAATGCCATCAATAAAATGCGTTTGCATTCGTTGTCTATAAGATACAGCTGCCCTTACCACAACCCCACCCCCACCATGGGCCACTTGATTCACAACGTTACATCAGCAAACTGCTCTCCCACACAACGCCACGGAGAACACCTCTCCAACATGTCAGGCACTCAAGTCGGTTACGACGTCAAACTGCAGTCAGGTCGAGACCCCGATGAGGATGACGAGCATGCAAATGAGCTTCCCTGAGTCGGTTTCTCTTAGTTTTGTGCAGAAATTATTTGGTTATCAAAACCAATTGTTGCAGCAGCTGTCAGCTGTCCAGTTGGCTGGTCTCAGATGATCATGGAGATGCATCTACTGGATGTGGAGGTCCTGGACTGGTGTGGTTACACGTGGTCTGCGGTTGTAAGGCCGGATGGATGTACTGCCCAATTCTCTGAAATGCCTTTGAGACGGCTTATGGTAGAGAAATGAACATTCAATTCAAGAGCAACAGCTCTGGTGGACACTCCTGCAGTCAGCATGCCGACTGCACGTTCCCTCAAATCTTGCGACATCTGTGGGATTGTGCTGTGTGATAAAACTGCACATTTCAGCGTGGCCTTTTTATTGTGGGCAGCTTAAGGCACACCTGTGCAATAATCATGTTGTTTAATCAGCATCTTGATATGCCACACCTGTGAGGTGGGGTGAATTATCTTGGCAAAGAAGAAATGCTCTCTAACACAGATTTGTGAACAGTATATGAGAGGAATAGGTATTTTGTGTATATAGTACAAGTTTTAGATCTTTGAGTTCAACTCTTGAAAAATGGGAGCAAAAACAAAAGTGTTGCGTTTATATTTTTGTTCAGTGTACAACCCCTGGCAAAAATGATGGAATCACCAGACTGGGAGGATGTTCATTCAGTTTAGTTTTGTGGTGAAAAAACAAGTAACAGAAATGACACAAAACTGTAGTCATTTCAAATGGCAACTGTCTGTAAGAAACACTAAAATATATCAAGAATTCAAATTGTGGTAGTCAGTAAGGGTTTAATTTTTAGATGTATAAACTATTATAGAATCACTCAATTCTAGAGGAGAGAAAAATGGAATCACCCTGTTAATGTTCATTTCCAAAGCTAAAACAGTGAATTAGATTGCATTAGATGAAATGTGTTCATTAGTCTGCAGTTAAAAGTGAGTGTTCACACCTTGGACGGCTGTTGCACCTGGTGGATTGACATGAATCATGGCTCAAACATGAGACATGTCAATTGCAACAAAGGAGAGGATTATCAAACATCTTCAAGAAGGTAAATCATCACCCAATGTTGCAAAATATGTTGATTGTTCACAGTCAGCTGTGTGTAAAATATGGACCAAGTACAAACAACTTGGGAAGTTTGTTTAAGGCAATCATACTGGTAGACCAAGGAAAACATCAAAGTTCCAAAACAGAAACCTTCAAGCAATACGTCTTGAAAACAGAAAATGCACAGAGAAACAACTGAAGAACAAATGGATGGAAACTGGAGTCACCGTCTGTGACCAAACTGTAAGGAAGCGCCTACAGGAAATGAGATTAAAACACAGAAAAGCTAAACAAAAGTCGTCATTAACAACTAAACATAAACAACAGGGTTACAATGGGCTAAGGAAAAGCAATGGTGGACTATGGATGGCTGGATGAAAGTCATCATCAGTGATAAAGCGTGGCTCTGCATTGGGAAAGGTGATGATGCTGAAACTTCTGTTTGGTGTACTTCCGATGAGATTAATGAAGACGACTGCCTGAAGAAAACAATGCACATTTCCACAGTCATGGATGATATAGACTGCATGTCAGGTAATGGTAGATGTCATTACATCTTCAATGAATGCACAAGTGGACATTTTTGATACTTTTCTTATTCCATCAATGGAAAGGATGTTTGAGGATGATATCATTTTTCAAGATGGTAATGAATCTTGCTTTAGAGCAGGGGTGTCAAACTAAGTTTAGATCGGGGGCCACATGGAGAAAAATGTACTCCCAAGTGGGCCGGACTGATAAAATCACGGCACAATAACTTAAAAATAAAGACAACTTCAGATTGTCTTCTTTGTTTAAAAATAGAACAAGCACATTGTACAAATTGTACAAATCATAATGTTGTTGTTTTTTTTTACACTTACATGTTGCGGTTAATAGTTTTCTACCTTTACTTGTCCTTATTTATACTTTCTGAATAAATTATGTGATAATGTTCATCAGTCAACTCATTGGTGTTAATTTTCAATCTATCAAGATAAAAAAATTATATCAAAATCAAATAACCGGATGTTATTTATGTAGTTTGATCATTTTCCTCGACTGATGTACTAACATCATGTGGTTTAGTTTGTACATTTGTAGCATCATCTACAAAGAATTGCTATGTCGACATCCAGTGGACACATATAGGACAGCTGTTTCTTTCTTTCAAAAATGTTCAGGTTAATTTTTATACTTAGCAAACTCATCCGGCGGGCCGGATGAAACCTGTTCGTAGGCGTGATCAGGCCCCCGGGCCGTACCTTTGACACCCCCGCTTTAGAGCAAAAAGTGTAAAAACTTTACCTGAAGAAAGATACATACTGTAAGTCATCTTGTCATGGCCTTAAAATAGTCTGGATCTCAATCAATCAATGTAAAATGTGTGGTGGAAATTGGAAAAAAATGATCCATCACAAGACTCCAACCTGCAAAAGCTAATCTGACAACAGCAATCAGAGAAAGTTGTAGAAAGATTGATGTTCTGATTGTCACTTGTCCATGCCTCACAAACTGCACGCTTTTATAAAAGCCAGAGGTGGTGCAACAAAGTACCAGTGGTGTGTTTTAGTTTTTTTGTTTTGTTTTAATGACTTCCTAATTTTTTTTCCCTAAGAATTGAGTGAGTCTTTTATTTTCTAAAAATTCAACTTTAATTGACTACCACAATTTATTTTCTTGATTTATTTTAGTGTTTCTTAAGCCAGAAAGTTGCACTTGGAAATGACTATAGTTGTGTGTCATCTATGTTACCTGCTTTTTTCTACAAAATTAAACAAGTGAATGAACATCCTCCAAGTCTGCTGATTCTATCCTTTTTGCCAGATGTTGTATTCTAAAAATGTTCATCTATTATGCATGTAAATACACTAAAACATTTGTATTGCTATTTGAATAAGTCAGGCCTTTTCTTCTGCCCCTTCCCCCTCATAAGCTGCTACTTCCAGTTTGTCTGGGCCTTGAACAAGGCGTCTTTTTACGACATTAATACAGCCATGATGTGCACCGTCACCTTGCACAGCAGCACAGGTGTTATTCCTTGGTGACCCAGCGTAGTTCGCTCTTGACGTTCTGCAGCTCCGAGAGGTTGACCGCCGGCCCCGGCAGCTTGACGGCGCCCGGCAACGTCTTTTTGTCCTCCGGCGTGTGAGCCGCGTCCCCGGACCTCTCGTCCGGCGGCGAGTGAGCCTATGTGGATGACAGAAACAGAAATCAGGATTACTATGTGACGGGGTGGGACAAGAGAAAGGAAGAACCTACTATTTTATTGCAGATCTGGATAAGCGCACATATCCATTTTTACCACTTTTTTGTGGACATTTACCTCGTGTGCTTCTCCCGTCTCCTCTCTCCTCCTCACAGGATGTCCCGCCCCTGGACGCAGAGCTCCCATCGGGATGTTCAGATTAGCCTGAAGGACCGCAAGACAGCCCATTGAGAAACTTGAGGTGTGTGTGTGTGTGTGTGTGTGTGTGTGTGTGTGTGTGTGTGTGTGTGTGTGTGTGTGTGTGTGTGTGTGTGTGTGTGTGTGTGTGTGTGTGTGTGTGTGTGTGTGTGTGTGTGTGTGTGTGTGTGTGTGTGTGTGTGTGTGTGTGAGAGAGAGTGTCCCCACAAGCCCCCCTTATGTCTTGACTAAACGAGTCATAGTCTCCTCCAGTCTTCCCCCTAAAAGGAGCTTAATCTTGTCCCGACTTTGGACACAACTCAGTGTACAGTGAAAACGTGTGCGTGCTGGACGAAAGAGGATTTTTGTTCGAGAGTCCATCCGCCGCATGTTTGCCGCTAACAATCACCGCCTAAACATTCCGCTGGGTGCAACCAAAGATTGAAAGGAACCATGCATCTTATGTTGAGACAATTACACAAGGGTTAAGTGAGTGTCCATGATGTTGGAAAAGCTTCAGTTTTGGAAACAATGTCCGTGTTTTGATCTATTCTAATCTTAACGTGCTATTGTGTTTGTTTAGCTAAGCTTGGGGTGTCCAAACCTTTTTGCGTACTGAAATTCAAAGAATCTATTTATTAAATGTGGTAGGAAAAGACAGAATTTAGTCAGATTTGTGTTATAGGTGACAGAGTGTATTACTATTATGATTAGTGTTATCTTTATATCAAAATGTTACATTTTTCTTGTTGCATTACACCTTTTTACTTTTTTGGTTCAATTCTATGTACACTATATTGCCAAAAGTATTTGGCCACCTGCCTTGACTCACATATGAACTTGAAGTGCCATCCCATTCCTAACCCATAGGGTTCAATATAATGTCGGTCCACCTTTTGCAGCTATTACAGCTTCAACTCTTCTGGGAAGGCTGTCCACAAGGTTGCGGAGTGTGTTTGTAGGAATTTTTGTCCATTCTTCCAAAAGCGCATTGGTGACGTCACACACTGATGTTAGTCAAGAAGGCCTGGCTCTCAGTCTCCGTTCTAATTCATCCCAAAGGTGTTCTATCGGGTTCAGGTCAGGACTCTGCCAGTCAAGTTCATCCACACCAGACTCTGTCATCCACGTCTTTATGGACCTTGCTTTGTGCATTGGTGCACAGTCATGTTGGAAGAGGAAGGGGCCCGCTCCAAACTGTTCCCACAAGGTTGGGAGCATGGAATTGTCCAAAATGTTTTGGTATAGTGGAGCATTCCAAGTTTCTTTCACTGGAACTAAGGAGCCAAGCCCAACTCCTGAAAAACAACCCCACACCATAATTCCTTCTTCACCAAATTTCACATTCGGCACAATGCAGTCCGAAATGTACCGTTCTCCTGGCAACCTCCAAACCCAGAATATTTAGGAGCGAGGAAATTTCACGACTGGATTTGTTGCACAGGTGGCATCCTATGACAGTTCCACGCTGGCTATCACGGAGCTCCTGAGAGCGGCCCATTATTTCACAAATGTTTGTAGAAACCGTCTCTATGCCAAAGTGCTTGATTTTATACACCTGTGGCCGGGCCAAGTGTTTAGGACACCTAATTCTGATCATTTGGATGGGTGGCCAAATACTTTTGGCAATATAGTATACTGAGGGCCAATGAAAAACTAGCTCCAAGTACTCTTTGGACACCCCTGAGCTAAGCCTTGAAGTATTTCTGGGCCCTGCCATTGAATCGGTGCCATTTGCTTGTTGCACGCTCTTAAAATAAACATACATTTCTGTCTTTTTGCAACTCTAAATCTCACCAGGTACATTTTGAACTACAAAAAATGTGCATTGGCCCATCTCAAGCCACTTTATTTCATTTTTGCTTTCTAAGTCTTTTGAGTAACAGGACTGAAAGTAACAACAGTCAGTTTCTAGCATATAATGGGCATATAAATGAAATATAACATTTATGTTGATAACATGTTGGCACTAAGCACATTACAGTTCATCAACAACAACAACAACAACAACAACATAATAACATAAAAAATAATTTAGGTCACAGGACTGTGCTGAGATTTTACCCCCATCATTAATCAATTAATAAACTGTAGGAAGAGGATTCATATGGCCCCATTCGTCGCGATTTACCTCACACATGAAACGTGACAAATTTAGAGTGCGCACTATCCACTTTAGCCGCCAGATGGCAGTTAAGTGTTGAATATTTTCAAATGTGCTCTGTGGCAGTTCCAACTTTGACCACAGCGCCAGTTGCTATGTAGAGTGCCGCTTTCCATCATTTTCAGCAGAATGTTTTTTAGGGGTTTTTTTTTGTATTACAACATTTTATTATTGATCATGTTGTACTGCATTGTAATCTTTTGTTTTGTAATTGTGTGATGTTTTTTGTTTTGTGATTGTGTGATGTTTTTTGCCTGGACACCAGGAAGAATAGTCTCCACTCTGGTGTAGACTAATGGGGATCCTTAATAAACTAAACTAAACTGCATTTAAATGATTATATTTCATAGTAATATCTAATTTTAGGAAGTGAGGACAAGCAATTTTAGTAGTTTAATTTTTTATTTTATATAGTATGTATTAAATAATCAATGCGCAGGACACTTTTCTTAGTAAAAAAAAAATGTTTAAACTTAAATTTATTGAGCATTTATACATTTTATTTACACATTTTATAGTTATTTCTTGGGTGTGCAAATGGCACCGATTCCGTGGAATGTCCTTTGTGTTTATACTTAATGCTGTTTATTATGGAAATTATGTATTTAAAGATGTTACAATATATACGAGTTGGCATGTCTTTTCTAAATATTATGACATTATTGTGACGCTGTTCTTGTGTTGGAGAGACAAAAATGCCCGACTCATGGTTAGACGAGCACAACGGGGAGCGAGAGAGACGAGAAGCCATGGCAACACATCCAAAGTTAAGTATAAACATACAGTATACTTGATCACTCTGCCTCGCTACAACGCTGCACTATAACTCTTTGCTGTACATGCACAGTGTCATAAAGAAGTGTACTTGCCTTCACCAATAAAAACTTAAACATATAAGTGGACTCTTTGTTTTGAATGCAAACAACCAACCATTTTTAGTGTCGGCATGTTAGCTTAGCAGTGACAATTTTTTTATTTTTAAAAAGGCACTTTCGGAATTTATTTCAGTTCAGTTCAGTTTCAGTTTATTTCGAACAGGCATACGATACAATGTAATGCATCACACAATTCCAGTTGTTTCATTACAGCACACCCGAAAAGGAGCTGGAGGAAGCAGAATTTATTTAATCCTACTCCTTTTCATACCATAGCAATTGTATTAAATTTCCTTTTTCTCTGTAACAGAACAGTGAATAAATAAATAATATACCATAGTAAGCAAACAAATATTAAATACATAAATTAAAGCTGCAAGCAGCGATGGACCGGACCGACTTTGAGGGCTCATAAAATCCAAACAGGAGCAGTAATTAGTAATTTAATCAGAAGGGTTCAATCTCTCTCCTGGGCTAATTTGAGAGGAAATAATGTTTGAAAAAAAGGTGACTGTTTTTACACAACTTTTGTTTTGAAGGGGGAATTGCAAACTTCCTGTTGGTTTTTGCTGGGGGTTGTCAGTGTATGAAATATAGTTCTAAGTGAGACCTACATAGAGGTTTTTGTTTCATGTCTCTATGACATTCCTACTGGGAGTTCAGACAGTTTTGTCTGTGTTTTCTTCCTAGGGGGCGCTAGAGCGCAATTTTGAGTTTTGGGGTTTGGTTTTTTGATTAGATCGCAATTTTTGCCAGTCCGGTTGTGTGTGTCCAGTTTGGTGAGTTTTAAAGCATGTTAAGGGGGTCAAATTACAGCTCAAAGAGGCGGCGGTATAATAAAACGCTAGAAATACAATAGGGTCCTCTGTCCCAAAGGGACTCGGTCCCTAATAATAATAAAACGCTAGAAATACAATGGGGTCCTCTGTCCCAAAGGGACTCAGTCCCTAATAATCTTTGTCTCAATAAAAAAAAAAGGGTTCAAGATGTTCATCATAATTCTTGTTCTGTGTAATTTGTGAACACTTGTAGTTTAAACCGTTTCTTAAAATGAATCACATTTCTTTGGTGAATCAATTCCATAATTCAATTCCACATACAGATATGCTAAAGGTTTTAAGTGTTGTACGAGCATACAAATGTTTTGAATTTGATTTTGCTCTAAGGTTATATTTCTCTTATTGTGTATAAATAAACTCATAATTGTCATTTTCCTGCCGACTCTTCCTGTCTTTTCTTTGTTTTCCAGCAGTGCGTTTATTATCACTGTAAACGAGAAATGTGTGGCGCCCCCTATGCATCGGGCTCAAAAATGTTAGCATACATGTAATGCAGACATCCTCAATGTTGTATAACCATTACATAAGGGGCCAATTATTTTAGCGAAGTCGTCAGTGGCAATGAAAACAACTAACGATAACCAGAATAAAAAGCCCCAGAAGTATGATCACACATGATCTTTGGATTCACTGTAACTTCGGTAGGAAATGAGGAAGGACTGGTGTGTTTTATGCACATTCTACTACCTCTTTGCAACATGTTTTTTTCTACTGCATGTACAGATCCTAGTTCAACATTGAACTAGAGTTAAAAGGAGTAATATTGAGTTTGAAACCCAGATTTAAAAAGATATGTACTAAATATGAATAAAATCATCTCCTTCTGTTGTTGTTGTAGATTTTCTGTGCGAATTGCACTGAAGTTTAAACCTGTTTATATAAAGCAGACAAATGTGTAATAGGTTTGAAAGAATTAAGAATAAAGAAAACACCCACACTGATGCACTGTGCAGTAAATACAAATATGCACTGTTCTTCCCTTCTGAAAAGCTACAATAATGTTGCACATTTTGCACAAAACAAACAAAGACATCTCCTTTTGAAAAGGAGTAAGTTGATAAAGCTGACCAGTGACCAATGTTTACAGTTAATGCCGTGTAAAAATGCTCAACCCAGTGAATCATTTGCACATTTTCCTGTGTATTGTGGATCACACAGACTGAGCAATCTTGTTTAACCATCTGGGGACATTACATTTTATTTACCTTCAAGGACATGTAGGACATAAGAGGAATAAAACATTCTTTATTTTGTTTTACCTTATCTGCATCAGTCCTAAACACAAATATCAAACATTAAAGGTATTTTTGATTAGTTGGTTAGTTGATTTAGATATTAGATAAGTTCTTAATCAAGAAAACCTTGAAAGGTGACATAATTGAATATTATAAAATATAGCAACGATTACTTACATCCCATTGATTTTTTTTTTTTAACGGTGATGTCCCAGGCAATCTTATTTTCAGTGGAGGTATAGGAAAGGCAAATATAAGCTTTGGCTTCAGCCTATTCCTTTTTCGGTCATTCTTTTTCTTTTCTTTTCTTTTTGTGTGTAAATCTGGTCACACAAAATGGATAATGGTTGATGGTTGATTATATGACCGAAATAAACTTATTTCATTCATTCATTCAGTAGATAATGTCACAGGTCTAGATTGGTCATTTGTTATGTTATGCTATCCATCCATCCGTCCATATTCTACCGCTTGTCCCGTGCTAATTCATACAAATTTAAAACTGTGACAGCATTTGATCAAAAGACCTTCAAAGGGTTAACATTTTAAAAAAGCATAACATTGTTGGTGTTCTTGATATAGGACTGAGGTTGATTGACAGATCTGAGCCAAAAAAGTAAAAATAAAAATATTTTGAAAAATAAGGACTTTCATGTCCTGTTTGCTTGGTTTGGGGGTATTATTTAATAAGTACCAGTGTATCATACACCTGTAAAAGAATTGGACATTGACATTTTAAAAATGAAACGTGAAAAAAAAAAAACTTCTAGGATAAATCATGTACAATGGAGTAACACAGCAAAAATGATGGCCAAAATACGGCAAAACTTTACTAAAAGGGCAAAAAAAAAGTCTGCCTTTGTCCCATTAGGATTAAATGTTACAAATTGACTTAATCAACTTAACATGGAAATTGGTTTAAGATGGTGTCTCTCCTCATTTTATTCATCTACCTTGATAATAATGTGATTAAATAAATAACGGAACTCACATGTGTGTTGTAAACAATCCTCCCCGCTGGCTGGGGTCATGACAGAAAATAATTGAGAAGCACTGCACTGAGTTGTTTTCTAAAGCAGCGTGTGAGAAAATTCAAGTCATCGGGTTTAATAACAGCGCCACCTTGTGGTGCATTTGTCAGAAAATATAACAGCACAGGTAACACAGCAAGTGTGCGAGTTTTGACACTCTTTTGCGCAGCGGTTCAGGAGTATAAGAGTGCCAATGGTAACATTCTATGAAATCTGCCTAGCAACAAGTGGCAAACTTGAAGTGAGGTCTATAGTCTGCATGTACTGGCATATACAAACGGCTTATTACAATATTTTGGCCGTTTTCTGGCCACAGACACACTCCTATGCACACCAAGCACCACATTTTTTATTTTTTTATTTTTTTTTTACCTGCAGGGCCTTGACGTTGGACGGACGCTTGGACATAATCGCCACTTGACCTGCAGAGAACACAGACGTTCAGCATCTATGTGCGTATGTTCGCAGGTCATGTGACGATGTGTGCGGCCTGCTGGCTAGCGTTTCCGTTGCGTAGCGACCGTGCCATAGAATGGCCGGTAGATAGGGACTGCCGTGTGCATCATTAATGAGCGGGGTGGGTGGGGGGTACAATAAAAGAGATCGATTTCAGCATCCAATTGAGTCAGCTGGGGGGAATACCGTATTATGGGCTGATTTAAAAGTGGAGTTCCTTTACACAGGACAAAAAACTGGTTTAGTAACAATCATTTATGCATTTTTAACTTGCATGGATGCCACAAATAGACAAAAGTATAAGGACGCAGTTAGTCAATTCTGTAACCAATCAGGGGTTGGACTCGAGCAGCTATTCAATTGGCGGCCAGGGGACCAAATTTTGCCCAGGAATGACACCATAATGAACCCCAAGTTCAGGTCCAAACTTGGTAGACAAACATTTTTGCAGCAAATTCCTAAAAGCAATGCCGTTGTATCAGTGGCGGGCTGTGCGTTTCACACCTGGGCCTTCAGTGATGTCCGACTTCAATAATTACCTCTCAAAATACCATAATTTATGTCACCACATGACCATTGCTGCTGGAGAAATACTATACAGAAACACATTTACGCCCTACTCATCTTTGAAGCACATCAACACTGTACAAAACGGGTCATTTTCTAAATTTGGTAAGTAAGGTGTTGCTGTATATTGTTTACTTCAGATGCAGTCAGTAGTCATCTGTCCAAATTCTTCAGTTATACTAGTGGTGTTGCTCAAGGTTCTAGTTTAGGTCCTCTGTTTGTCATCATTTGGGCTATTCAACTGGTGGCCCGTGAGTTCAGTTTAAAAAATACTTGTGAGAAATTCACATTTTTGCAGAAGGTCCTTAAAAAGAGCACAGCGCTCCAGTAACAAACAAAATGAATAGACCCCAAATCAAATGTCTACTGCAGAGGACGCTGGTTCTCCGAAATAAACAAAATAGGACTAATAGCTTTTTTTTGGGAAATCTGGCCCCCATAGTTGAAGACTTGGAGTCTTAATTATTCGACAGGCCTGACATCAGTGTCCTCTGAGCCCGTCTGGATTAATGGACCAAAAAAGTCCCACGTTGTTTACATTTTATAATGTGCAGCTCCTAGTGCGGGGGTCAGCAACCCGTGGCTCTCGAGCCGCATGCGGCTCTTTAGTGCCGCCCGAGTGGCTCCCTGGAACATTTTTAAAAAAGGATTGAACATGGAAAAAGATGGTTGGAAAAATATTTTTTTTATTTTAGCATGTTTTTTGTTTGAGGACAAACATGACACAAATCTTCCCAATTGTTACAAAGCCCACTGTTTAATATGTTTGTGTGTATGCTTCACTGATGAGAGTATTTGGTGAACATCGTTTTGTCCTACTAATTTTGGCGGTTCTTCAACAGTTTGTTTACATGTTTAAATCTTCCACTACTTATTTGTCTCATTTTGTCCACCAAATGTTTTATGCTGTGCGTGAATGCACAAATGTGAACTTTGTTGATGTTATTGACTTGTTGGAGTGCTAATCAGGCATATTTGATCAGTGCATGTCTGCTAGCTAATCAATGCTAACATGCTATTTAGGCTAGCTGTATGTACATATTGCATCATTTGTAGGTATATTTCAGCTCATTTAATATCCTTTACTTTTATCCTCTTTGTATATAATTTATATTTGCATGTCTCATGACACATTTGTAATATTGGCTGCATTTCTGATAGTTGTTTGTGTGCCATGTTGTTCCAGACCACAGCAAACATTACCTAGCTTGCCAAAGATTGTAATAAATCTATTAAAAGAAGACAGCCTGCCATTTCCTTTAACTTGGACACACACATCTATACCTTTGGCCATTAAAAGCCAGTCATTTCCAGGAGTTATCTCACCTTCTGAGTAGCCTCTGATTTACTAATGGTTTCTAATGTTGTAAAAATGTGTAGAATAAATATTAAATTTCAACATTTCTGTCAACAAAGATTTCCTTCAGCCTGTGACACACAGTTATTTTGATAGTAGGCTATTATAGCTAATATAGACACTTATATCATGTGTTGCCTTCATTATAAGACTTATATACAGCTTTTCAGTCTTTGCGGCTCCAGACAGATTTGTTTTGGGTTGCCGACCCCTGGCCTGGTAGGAGGCGTTACAGTTTCACACTGCGGTATTACTCTTCTAAAGGCAGGGTTTTTTTTTTCATGAAATCATCCAGGTGTGCCTAATGAAGTGGCTAAAGCGAGCGCCTGTTTCCTATCAGCCCGAATGAAGTGGCGTGTAACTGTAGAACTTTCCGTGGCCTATTTAAGCTTATCTACGGGCAGCCTCTGCATGGGGGGGCTCTCGCTCCCTCTGCTCGGTCGGTTTCCAGGGTGCTGCTTGTGCCACAACAATAACACACACGACCCTTGGTGTGATACAACACTCACACACACACACACACACACACACACACACACACACACACACACACGCACACACACACACACACACACACACAGGTGCAAGCTCAAGCATTGAAGACGAGAACGGCAGCTGACCTCCATGCCCTGCAAAACTGCAAAACCACACTATCCCTTTCACTTTTCCACTCATCCAAGCACTCCTGCAGAACCTGAACAACTTCAATACTGCGACAGAGCGCCTATTTAGATCTGAACACACATCGAGAACCTTCCTGACTAAACTACATGCAACTTACCTGCCGATGACACAAAACTCCTTTGACGGATGGCTGACTTTACACACGCCTCCTCCTATGAGTCCCCTACTCCTCTCAACTCCCCATCTCCTCACTTCTCTCTCTCCCCGCCTCCTCTCCCTTCTCTCCTGCCTCTAAGTGGTGGCAGGATTCCTCTCATATCTGGGATTTGTTCTCACTATAAATAGACGAGTGATACGCACAGAGGGGACCTGCTTTCCATCCCCACACACGGACGCACTCGTAGATGGACCGCGACATAGTCAAATAGTGTCACCGCACTTGACTCTCCTTCATTTGAGTGTATTTTTAAACATCGATGAGGCCCGAAGAGTGGAAAATGTTCTGATGGATGAACAACTCTGGGTGTAATACCAGACTTCATTGAAAAAAGTGATGATTTAAGCAATACAACCTTAAATGCTCTTGAGCTTGGTGACAAAAATGGCATTGCCCTATTTGTGCACTGATACACACTCCAACATGTGCGCGTGCACACACACACACACACACACACACACACACACACACACACACACACACACACACACACACACACACACACACACACACACACACACACATGCATAGTCCTGGTGAATGCATCAATCGTGCAAGTAAATGTGTCAATGGCATGGCTGCCCTCTTACCTCCTGGCTTCTGTGCACTGCCTGCACGCTCTATGAGGTTCTCTTCACCTACCTGACCTGTTTCCGCCTGTCCTGATTGGCTCAGAAGAATGTAAAGCTCCTCCTCCAAGAAGAGAAGAATGCCTTTTAAAGCATGTTTCTTTGCATGCGTGTATATCCATTTTCTGTCAGCTTCTTTTTTTCTTATACGTACTCTTTAAAGCAGTTTGCATCACAACATATTGTATATACAAACATTACCAAAACTTGTTTTTCATCCATGCAGGTAATTTCCTGTAATTTTGGGTAATTCTGGTCGATATATTGAAATAAACACGCCTGCAGCTGCACACTACCAAACATGCACCATATGTTCCACCAATCAGCATTCTTTAGCACAAATGCACTTCAAAACTGCTGTTAGGTACTTTTAAGTACTACTTCTAAATTTTTTTTCAAAATCCCAGGTTAATGAAGGGCTTTATTTTTTATTTTATTTTATATACAGTCGTGTTCAAAAGTTTACGTACACTTGTAATGAACATACTGTCATGGCTGTCTTGAGTTTCCAATAATTTCTACAACTCTTATTTATTGTGATAGAGTGATTGGAGCACATACTTGTTGGTCACTAAAAACATTGATGAAGTTTGGTTCTTTTATGAATTTATTATGGGTCTACTGAAAATGTGACCAAATCTGCTGGGTCAAAAGTATACGTACAGCAATGTTAATATTTGCTTACATGTCCCTTGACAAGTTTCACTGCAATAAGGCAATTTTGGTAGCCATCCACAAGCTTCTGGCAAGCTTCTGGTTGAATTTTTGACCACTCCTTTTGACCACGCCTACCGTCAAGAATGGTGGTGGTAGTATTATGCTTTGAGCCTGTTTTGCTGCCAATGGAACTGGTGCTTTACAGAGAGTAAATGGGACAATGAAAAAGGAAGATTAACTCCAAATTCTTCAGGACAACCTAAAATCATCAGTTGGGTCTTGGGCGCAGTTGAGTGTTCCAACAGGACAATGACCCCAAACACATGTCAAAAGTGGTAAAGGAATGGCTAAATCAGGCTAGAATTAAGATTTTAGAATGGCCTTCCAAAATTCCTGACTTAAACGTGTGGACAATGCTGAAGAAACAAGTCCATGAATTGATTAACATGGACCCCGACTTTGTCATGTCTGTGTTAATTATGTTTTTGTTTTGCTTGGTTTTTGGACTCTTTTTTTTAGTTCCTGGTTTCACTTCCTTGTTTTGTTTGGTTTCCATGGTCACCCATTAGTTTTCACCTGTCATGTCACGCACCTGTTTCACGTTTTGAGTCACGCACCTGTTGTTAATCATGTCTGTGTTATTTAAGTCCATTGTTTTTCTGTTGGTCTTTCTGGCAACATCATATTTATGCTCTGCACGTTATCCTCGTTTTGCTTCATGCCATGTTCACAGTTCTATGTCAAGTAAGTTTTTGTTTCATGTTTATCGTTCTCCGCCTTTGTGCGCGCCTTTTGTTTTCATAGTCAAGTTTTTTACCTCCGCTGTGAGCGCTTTTTGTTTATACCCTTTTGAGTTAAAATATTAAACATGTCCTCACCTGCACGCCATGTCGGCTTCAGTTCATTTGCATCTCTGGAAAGCAACACACGCAGGAAACTGCATCTTAGTCCATGTCTTGACAGACTTAAACAAGTTGAAAAACGTATTCGGGTGTTATTTAGTGGTCAATTGTACGGAATATGTACTGTACTGTGCAATCTACTAATAGAAGTTTCAGTCAATCAATCAAAAAAGTCAGAAAACCAACAAATTTAGCTGAACTGCACCAATTTTGTCAAGAGGAGTGGTCAAAAATTCAACCAGAAACTTGTGGATGGCTACCAAAAAAACGCCTTATTGCAGTGAAACTTGCCAAGGGACATGTAACCAAATATTAACATTGCTGTATGTATACTTTTGACCCAGCAGATTTGGTCATATTTTCAGTAGACCCATAATAAATTCATAAAAGAACCAAACTTCATGAATGTTTTTTGTGACCAACAACTATGTGCTCCAATCACTCTATCACAAAAAAATGAGAACTGTGGAAATTATTGGAAACTCAAGACAACCATGACATTGTTCTTTACAAGTGTATGTAAACTTTTGACCACGACTGTATTACCATGAGATAGTAACGGTAGTAGTTTTTTTTTTTTACATCTCTTTCAAAACATGGTGTAACTGCACTTCTTCAGCGAAACACTTGATGGCAGCAGCGGACTGTTCAACTGCAGCTAACCATAATAATAAACAAAGAAGAAAACCAGCGACGCTACCCGGAAGTCTATTCCAGCCGTATTGATTTTCCCTTTCATTTATATCACACCTGACAAAACCCTTATTTTTTTGGGAGTTGGTGTTTTATGATGGATGATGTTTGAGACTTAAGGAGGTGTTTAGTAATTGTACGTGTGGCGGTTGGCGGGTGTCTGGAGCCATGGAGGTACCCCAGTGTGGTTGACGTTGTCCCCGGAATTGATGCACCATGATCCCCGTACCTTTGCTGGTGTGTGTGATGGCAGCCTGGTGTGCAGTCTACCTCGCAGACACACTACTGAGGGTAATATATTTCATTTTATTTCATATTAGAGTCTACTTTGGTTGTTTAAAAACCTTCAATTGCTACATAAACCGTCTTTTGCACCTATAGTAGACCTACTGACGGGCTGCAGATGCTGCTAGCTAGCATCAGTCAAGTGCTGCAGAGTATGCTGTTGTTCACTTTGTCTTCTTGAGACACGTAAATATAAACAATAATTGCATTAAATTATTAAAATAAGAGAGGAACGAGACTAGGTTGCTAACATATATAACGATCCAATTCAGTGGAGTAGTGTTACAATTCAGTGTGGGTCAAAATACACTATATTGCCAAAAGTATTTGGCAACCCATCCAAATGATCAGAATCAGGTGTCCTAACCACTTGGCCCGGCTACAGGTGTATAAAATCAAGCACTACAAACATTTGTGAAAGAATGGGCCGCTCTCAGGAGCTCAGTGATTTCCAGCGTGGAACTGTCATAGGATGCCACCTGTGCAACAAATCCAGTCCTGAAATGTCCTCACTCCTAAATATTCCAAAGTCAACTGTCGGCTTTAAGTATAAGAACATGGGAGGGTTTGGGAACAACAACAACTCAGCCACCAAGTGGTAGGCCACGTAAACTGACAGAGAGTGGTCAGCGAATGCTGAAGCGCATAGTGCAACGAGGTAGCCCACTTTCTGCATAGTCAGTTGCTACAGAGCGCCAAACTTCATGTCACCTTGCAATTAGCCCACGTACAGTACGCAGAGAGCTTCACGGAATGGATTTGCCAAGGCCGTGCAGCTGCATCTAAGCCATGCATCACCAAGTCCAATGCTAAGCGTTGGATGCAGTGGTGTAAAGCACGTCGCCACTGGACTCTAGAGCAGCGGAGACGCCTTCTCTGGAGTGATGAATCACACTTTTCCATCTGGCAATCAGTTGGACGAGTCTGGGTTTGGAGTTTGCCAGAAGAACGGTACATTTCGGACTGCATTGTGCCGAGTGTGAAATTTGGTGGAGGAGGAATTATGGTGTGGGGTTGTTTTTCAGGAGTTAGGCTTGGCTCCTTAGTTCGAGTGAAAGGAACTTTGAATGCTCCAGGATACCAAAACATTTTGGACGATTCCATGCGTCCAACCTTGTGGGAACAGTTTGGAGCGGGCCCCTTCTTCTTCCAACATGACTGTGCACCAGTGCACAAAGCAAGGTCCATAAAGACATGGATGACAGAGTCTGGTGTGGATGAACATGACTGGCCTGCACAGAGTCCTGACCTGAACCCGATAGAACACCTTTGGGGTGAATTAGAACGGAAACTGAGAGCCAGGCCTTCTCGACCAACATCAGTGTGTCACCTCACTAATGCGCTTTTGGAAGAATGGTCGAAAATTCCTATAAACACACTCCACAACCCTTGTGGACAGCCTTCCCAGAAGAGTTAAAGCTGTAATAGCTGCAAAAGGTGGACCCACATCATATTGAACCCTATGGGTTAGGAATGGGATGGCACTTCAAGTTCATATGTGAGTCCAGGCAGGTGGCCAAATACTTATGGCAATACAGAGTATGTGAAACAAAACCACAACTTTGTGTTGTATGTGAAAAATATGTAAATACATATCCCACTAGTTACTAATTTTATTTTTACAATGTTTTTTTTTATGCCTTTGTAGTGTTTTGCATTTGAGATAAGACTGAAGTGTGTGTCCATTACAGAAGACACAAATGAATTGCTAGGTCTCTAGATAATAATATTTATTTATTTATTTACAGACAGACATCATTTTGTATTACATTATTGTTTCTTTTGTTATTATCAGAGTCTGTTCTGCAAAAAAGTTATCCCTAGAAGCACACAGCTTATGAACAGGGACCCACAGTTAAAATATACATCATCATATACCGGTAATATACAAAATACAGTACAATAGAATACATTTCAAATCTACCCACCCATTTACAATTTCATTTATAAATAAAAAGGGAATCTTTAAATCCACCAAATCGGTCTCAATATCCTATTATTCAAATTTGTTTAAAGGTTGCATCCTGAAGATCTGCGATAATCTCATCATACATAAAGAGATCAAGACCAAAATTACGCGACTAAAGGGAATTCCTCAACCATAAGGGGTGTGCTAAATATACTAAGTATAACGTAGCAATACATTTAGCTTAAGATGCTTTTTTAAAAATGTTTAAAGAATTTGATTCTTTTTTATAGAGCTATCAATCTCATTCCAGATCATCGGGCCTCTACAGGCTATACTAAAGCTTGTACACTTTGGATGACAATTTTTCCCTCTTAATAAAGGTTTACTTCTAGTGTTACATCTATGAGAAGTAGTGGTCACTGGAATGAGCTGGCAGAGTCTAGATTTGAATCCGTATACTACGTTATACATAATACAAGCACTTTGAAATCCGTTGCACTCCGTAAGCTTCAGAAGATTGTACCCAAAAAAAAGGGGATTTGAGAGAGCATTAAAGTTTGCCGGTGATATAACACGTATGACTTTCTTCTGAAGAATCTACAGTTTTTTAAGATAACTGCGATACTTGTTACACCATACAACATTGCAATAGTTTATATGTGGTGCAAATAGAGTCCAATACATAATTAGGAGAGCGTTAAGAGGAAGAAAGTGCCTCAATTTTGAGAGAAGACCGACATATTTAGATTATTTATTCATCAAATATTCAATATGGCTTTTGAAATTTAATACGTCTTGATAACACTGAAGCAGGCCCAGACTAACGCTTGTTTGTGTTTGCTTTAATAATAACTAAATTACTAATTATATTTACTTTCTTTTGCAGTCGTCGTCCAGACATCGGATCAGCTATGAGTCCTGGCTGGCCAGGCGAGGTCTGATGCTGTCTCCTTTCCACGTGAGGTGGCAGACAAGCATGTTCAACTGGCTGTTTGCGTACTGCGCCCGCATACAGCCGCGTGCGCTCTACCTGTGGTGAGAGCAACAACTTCTATATGACAAGAGCGCTCTGTTGTTTTTGAAAATCTGCTACAAAAATGCTTGTTTAAAATCTTCGCTCTGACAGGAAGTATCTGCTGTTTTTAAGCACCTACTGCAAACACGGCAATCCAAGATCCTCTAAGGGACAGGAGTGTTTTTGTATGGCTATTATTGTAGGGAAATGATAGTTTTTCTACTGTTTTTAAGGAACTACGACAAAGACTCTAGTCAAACCTCTATATGACAAGGGTATGCTGTTTTTAGGGACCAATTGCAAAAAGAGTGCCTGTAAATTATCCTATATATAACAGTAGTGTTTTTTAGTGGTATTTTTAGAGAATGCTGCAAAAACACTAGTCGAAGATCCTCCAAATGACCGGTACATGTACTCTTCCTATTTGTAAAATGTTATTTAAAGATCTACAAGGGTACTTTGCTGTTGTTTTGGACCTACAGCAAAATGACAGTCAAAGGTCCTCCAAATGACAGCAAAACTTTGCCGTTTTTATGAATCTAGTTAAAAACCTCAAGTCATATCTATATTGTATGTATTTGCAAATTTGAAATATCTATATTCCTATATGAAATTAGTTTTTGCTTTAACAAATATTTTGCAAAAACTTGGCTCAAAATCTTCTCTACCGGACTGCCTCGCTGTTTTATCAATCTTCTGCAAAATCGCTAGTCAAAGATCCTCCACGTGTGGCTCATGCGCTATGATATTTTTAAGGACAGAGTACAAAAAACAAAGATCATTAATATGACAAGTAGTGTTCTGGAGTTTTTAAGGACCTACTACATAAAAGAGAAGTCAAAGCTCTTCTATCTGACGCGAGTGCTCTATTGATATTGATCAATTAAAAGTCAAATATCTTCTATATGACGGGAGTGCGATGCTGTTTTTATCAATCTCCTGCAAAATCGCTAGTCAAAGTCCCCTATGTGGGATGCAAGCGCTATGACGCTTTTAAGGACCGATTACAAAAACAAAATTTATTATGACTACGGGTGCTGTGTTGTTTTTTTAGGACATACTGCAAAACTATAAGCAAAGAGCCTCCGAATAACAGGAGTGCTCTGCTGTTTTTATGGACGAGCTGCAAATTCACTTGTTGAATGCCGTTTTTAAGGATCTTCTGCAAAAACGCTATTAGTGTTGAACTAAACTGGGGAGCTGGTCTGACGCAATACAAGGATGGGCTCTTACTGTGCAGTAATAAAAACTCCCAACAGGTGGCGCTGTGGTTTAAAAAAAGAAGATTTAAAGCCATTTATATCTCCTCATGTTCTCCAGGTTCAACAGTGGTCTGGTGTTCGGGCTGGTGGCCATGCTGGCGTCGGTGGTGCTGCTGGCGAAAACATTGCAGCAGACCCTTGCTCAGATGACCACCAGCAACCCTCGCATTGGCGCTCAGCAGACACTGCAGGTGGTGGTACGTATACACGCATGCGCCCGCACACACACACACACACACACACACACACACACACACACACACACACACACGCCGTGTCATCCTTCTCTTCTCGCAGGTGCCCGGCGTCAACCTACCGGTCGGTCATCTGGGCTACTTCTTCCTCGCCCTGCTGCTCAGCGGCGTTATACACGAGCTTGGCCACGCGGTGGCAGCGCTGAGGTAAACAAGCGCTTTGTGCAGTCTTGTTGCCGCGTCGACAAAAAGCCTCCGCTAAGTGGACATCGTGCGTGTTCCTACAGGGAGCAAGTACGAGTGAATGGCTTCGGCATGTTTGTGTTCGTGGTCTATCCCGGCGCCTTTGTGGACCTCTTCACCACACACCTGAACATCGTGTCGCCCATACAGCAGCTTCGCATCTTCTGCGCAGGTGAGGGCGGAAACCATTTAGCGGATTATATCCACTCAACCTTAAAAAAAATTACCCTTGTACACAAATATACTAAAGGAAATATTTTTCACCAAGTACCACCTCAGAAAACACTTGGCTCTCCAAGTACCACCATAAGAAAAAACAATAAAATACAGTAGCATAGCAGGCCTAAGTATTAATTACAAAAAAGACTGAGATTTTTTTAGCAAGTATATTGAATATTTTTGGCCAATGTAACATTACACAGACTTTGAACAGTAGGACTGTGTTTGAATATTTAATTAAGTGATTCTTTGGCATACCACAGTTGGAAAATCACTGATCTACGAATATTGGCAATGTTAAATTAATACTATTCTGACCGTGTCAATTGTTTTATCTGGCACTTTTCATAGCAGTGACTCCCAACCATTGTGCCGCATCACATTAAAAATCATCAGCGGCCTCATTTATAAAACTGTGGAACTGAACATAAAACATTTCGTAAGCACAAACCACTGAATGCACAAAAAAATCTGATTTATGTATTCATTATTTTGACATATTTTTTCTAATTCAGATTTTAAAAAACATGCAAATCAGAATTGTACGCACTCTTATGCGTTGGCGCGGATCTACATTTCTGCCAGTGGGTGCCCGTACGGCGGTAAATCTGACGCTACTTTTCTGAGCATGCGCGGTTTTTGCTTGGCGGTGAGAAAGAATTTGCCATCAATACCACATGGGTGCTCGGCGCCTATGCTCTTATGTCATGTCATATACCTGCACTGAATTGTGCGCAGACGAGTTCCGCCCCCCCAACAATCCATAAAAGGTCATGCAAATTTGTTCATGAGTTGAAGGTTCACACAATCAATGACAGAAAAACGGAGACAGTGACTCCAAAAAAGAAGGCAATATTCTCAGATTAATGCTTATTATCGAGCACCGTAACAAGATTATTTTTGGAGGGCTAAGTAATGTCATATTTGATTAAAATAATTTGAATGTCAATATTTGCCCAATCATAGTGTCAGCGGTATAGTGACTGAGAACTGTTATTTGCTACTGTATTTATTATTCATATGTTTTTGTTTTGTCAAATCAAAGCACACATTTTGTTTCATGACACAATTAATTATCATGAGAAATATTTAAAGCTCTTGTGGGCAATTAAATGATTTCAGTATATCATTGGCACTATAAGTGCATTTTTTGTACAGTTGTTAACCTAAAAAAAATGTTGATACACATTTTAATCGCGATTTAGATTTACTTAGATTTTTAATGGATTCATAGTTTTGGAAAAAACATTTTTTTGGTTACTTTTAAATGAATACATTTACAAAACACTTCAGGAATGTAGCAGGAGAGTGCTTCAAATATGGCCGCAAAATTCTTCTTTGATGAAATAAAAGAATTAGTGGTGTCAAAAAAATCTTAATCGATTAAAAAAAATCTAAAATCTATTTTTTTCATTCTTTTAATATGTCCTGTCCAGCCACTCAGACAAATCATATTGTTAATGTAGATGATCATATCTGCTGTACAGATTTACTTTAGAAAAAATAAACGTGGGATACTTCCCTTGTTGCCTTTATTGTATTTGACTTTATTAAATATTTGGGTAGAATTTTATTAAACAAAACCAGTTTTCATTTCGGTAAAATAAATAATTTATCAGAGCTGTTTGCCTATTTTATGGAAGAATGTACTTAATCATAGAACTGGCACCCAATGATATTAAAAAAAGTTTTGATTTTGAATCAAGAATCGTTACTCCTAAGAATCGAATCGAATAGAATAGAGTGGTGTCCAAATATTCACAGCCCTAAAAAGCATGTTTTATTGTAATTTTATGATCTGGGGTACATTTAGAACTATGTATAGACATATTATTTTGGTTTATTTTGTTAGAAAAACTAACAACAATTTCATGCATCTGGACACAGCTGCACGTGTCATTGGTAGCAGTCATGGCGCCTGTTGTTTAGTTGGCCATGCTCTCTTTATACACGACACTGAATTCACCTGTTTGGGAAACACGACTTGTGCGTGTTTTATTGCAGCCTTGAGAGGGCAGCAAAGAGTGTCTGCATAAGCAAGATGTCCCACTGTGTTTATTTATCCTGTCTGGTCACAGCTGAGGTTTTCGCAGCGTGTTCCTCGCACTCACTGTGTTTATTATTCATTCCCGTGGCGGCATGCGGTGCAACTTTAATGCTTTGTCGGCCCCCAAGACGTGAGTGTGCGCTTGCTTCCACCCTAAAAATATGACAAGTGTTTTGTTTTTCAGGAGTGTGGCACAACTTTGTGTTGTGCTTGGCGGCGTTGGCGTTCCTCTTCCTGTTACCGCTGTTCCTCTTCCCTTTGTACACGAGCGGCGTGGGGGCGCTGGTCACCGAGGTTGCACCGGTACGGTTTTGTAGCTCTTTAGATTTAGCATGCGTTTCCCTCGTGCGTGCTAACGCGCTGTTTGTGCGTCAGGGCTCAGCTGCTGACGGACAGCGGGGTCTCTCCGTGGGGGACATCATAACGGGCTTGGAGCAATGTACTGTCAGCGGGGTGGACGACTGGAACAGCTGCCTGTCTCACCTCTCCCACACGCCGCAAACGGGATACTGCGTCCCCGCCGCCAGCCTGCAGCCCAGCTGGGCCCACGGACGAGGTGTGTGTGGACGGTTTAAATTCATGGGGAAAATGGCTTGATTGTGATTTTTGTACCTAGCGTTCAAGCGCCTGGATGGGACGATGGACTGCTGCAGCAACAACAGCCTGACGGACCTCTGCTTCTCCTACATCAAACCTTTGAGCCGTGAGAGAGAGGTCCCGAATACAACCAATAACGCGCTGAAATTTGCTCCGCCCACTTTCTGAAGTGCTTCCTGTTTCACTTTTGCCCTCATACAGTACGCCTGCATGCCGGTGCGTAAGATGGTGACGGGCACCAACGTGTGTCGCAGCGACCGCGACTGCGACGCTCTCGCCAGCCTCAGCGTTTGCGTCACGCCCTCCTTGGAGAACCAGACGCGCTTCATCCGGGTCACGCACTCTCCTGCCCCACACATGCTGTTTGTGGGGTACCCGCCACATCTTCAACACGCCGGTAAATCATTTATAGAGATATTAATGTCCACAGAGTAACGTTTCTACCAACACAATCACATAAAGATCCTTCCTGTGGTTCTAATTTATTTTCTATTCCTCACAGTGAGTCTCACCAACTTTGTGCCGCGCTTTGGTTTCCTCCACTTAGACATTCCTGTCTTCTTGGAGACATTCTGCAAGTATCCTTAAAAAAAATGATTCATATATTGTATTCGATGAAAGTGCGCTGCTGATTTTTAAGGAACTACTGCAAAAAATATTGAATAAGATCCTTTGTATGACAGGAGCATGCTACTGTTTTTGAAGACTAACTTCTAAAACAAATAGTCAAAGATCCTCTATGTGACAAGAGCACGCTACAGTTTTTAAGGAACTACTGCAAAAACAAATAGTCAAAGATCCTGTATGTGACAGTAGCGCTATGCGATTTTAAGGGCAAACTGAAAAATAATTGAATCTACTGCAAAAATGCTAGTCAAAGATCCTGTATGTGACAGAAGCGCTCTACTGTTTTTAAACAACTACTGCAAAAATGCTTGTCAAAGATCTTTTATGTGACAGGAGCACGCTACTGTTTTTAAGGAACTACTGCAAAAACGCAGGTCGAAAGACCCTGTGACAAGAGCGCTATGCGGTTTTAAGGGTAGACTGAAAGAAAATGCTAGTCAAAGATCGCTCTACTGCAGGGTTGTACAACTGGCGGCCCGCGGGCCACATCCTGCCCGTCAAAGCTTTTGATTTGGCTCGCCGAACAACACACAAACAGGCTTGATGAAACCATTCAAAATAGTTGATCATGTATGCAGTACTCCCGCCACCCCGCAGAGGTCAACAGCTAAGCATGTGTGTCACAATGATGCGGTAGTGGGTGAGTAGAAGAAGATGGCACTATAGACCCTGAAAACTATCAAAACAGAACGCAAAAATCGGACTTTTAACAGCGACTGGACAACAAAGTATGAATGTATTGAAATGCTGTTAACTATCCGTCAAGCTGCACACGCTGGAAACGAGTACTGAGGGCAGAATGATGAATTTCTTGACAGTGCAGTTTGAAAGCGGATGTGTTTACTTTGTAAAGAAGTAAACGCAGTCTCAAAGGAATATAACCTGCGGAGGCACTTACTCAAGAAACATCCAAGTTTTGATATCCGGCCCCTGAGACCTTGGGCTTCTGAAACTGCGGCCTTCTTCATAATGTAGTTGAATAACCCTGCTCTACTGTTTTTAAGAATCTACTGCAAAAATGCTAGTCAGAGATCCTCTGTGTGACAGTCGCACTCTACTGTTTTTAAGGGACTCCTGAAAAAATGCTTGTCTAAGATCCTCCATATGACAGATTGTTTCTGCTGGTTTTTGACAGCACTCTCTAATGCTAAATAAATACCGTAAATAATAAATGGGTTATACTTGTATAGCGCTTCTCTACCTTCAAGGTACTCAAAGCGCTTTGACAGTATTTCCACATTTACCCATTCACACACACATTCACACACTGATGGCGGGAGCTGCCGTGCAAGGCGCTAACCAGCAGCCATCAGAGGCAAAGGGTGAAGTGTCTTGCCCAAGGACACAACGGACGTGACTAGGAAGGTAGAAGGTGGGAATTGAACCCCAGTAACCAGCAACACTCCGATTGCTGGCACAGCCACTCTACCAACTTCGCCACGCCGTCAATGATCCTCAATATGACAGTAGTATTATGATGTTTTTAATAATCTACTGCAAAAATGCTAGTCAAAGGTCCTCTCAATGACAGGAGTGTTGTGCTGTTTTTTTAAGAATCTACTGCAAAAATGCAAGTCTAAGATCCTCTATCGGACAGAAGTGTTACGCTGTTTTTTAGGACCTATTGCAAATATGCTGGTCAAAGATCCTCTATGCAACAGGAGTGTTATGCGTTTTTTTAAGAATCTCCTGCAAAAATGCTGGTCAAAGATCCTTTATGCGACAGGAGTGTTATGCGGTTTTTAGGGACCTATTGCAAAAATTCTGGTCAAAGATCCTATAAATGACAGGAGTGTTATGCTGCTTATAAGGACTTTGTAATGGTACAGTGAGGAAGGAGACGACATTGAGACATGGACGTCGTTTAGCGTGCAGCGAGTTTATTTGCACAAATGTGTGAAGTGTGTAATTAAATCAAATACGTGGTGTGTGACTATGTGAAGCTATTATCTGTTGAGCGTTACCAGGAGGTGTTGGAGGTGCGTGTTAAGGCGACACAGGACAAGACACGGTGAACACAGAGGAGAGACACAGAGAGCAAGGAAGCACATAGGCGAGGAAAGCTGGAGATGTGTGAGGCTTACCGTACAGATACAAGTAGCTACGTTCTGGCACTGGAACGCAGGACACGGTGGCTTAAGAAGGCAGGGGAGATCTCATCAGCGCCAGGTGTGTTGATTGTAAATTGCGTGCAGCCCCGGAACGCCCGTGGGCGTGTCCAGCGGTGTGCTCAAAGGACTGCACAGCAGCCGTAACGGACTTATTGGAAAAATGCTGGTCAAAGATCCTCTATGCGACAGGAGTGTTATGCAGTTTTTTTTAAGAATCTCCTGAAAAAATGCTAGTCAAAGATCCTTTGTGCGACAGGAGTGTTATGCAGTTTTTAGGGACCTATTGCAAAAATTAAGGTCAAAGATCCTCTAAATGACAGGAGTGTTACGCTGTATATAAGGACTTATTGCAAAAATTCTGGTCAAAGATCCTCTAAGCGACAGGAGTGTTATGCGTTTTTTAAGAATCTCCTGCAAAAATGCTAGTCAAAAATCCTTTATGCGACAGGAGTGTTATGCGGTTTTTAAGAATCTCCTGCAAAAATGCTAGTCAAAAATCCTTTATGCGACAGGAGTGTTATGCGGTTTTTAGGGACCTATTGCAAAAATTCTGGTCAAAGATCCTCTAAATGACAGTAGTGTTATGCTGTTTATAAGGACATATTGCAAAAATGCTGGTCAAAGATCCTCTAAATGACAGAAGTGTTTTGCTGTTTTTTTTAAGAAACTCCTGCAAAAATGGTAGTCAAAGATCCTTTAAGCGACAGGAGTGTTATGCTGTTTTTAAGGACCTATTGCAAAAATGCTAGTCAAAGATCCTATATATGACAGGAGCAGTCTACTGTTTTCAGGAGTGTCCGTTTGTAGTCCTTATCCCACTGCCTACCAGATATGTGTTTTCCCTCTCGGGCGCTTTGGCGGTGGTCAACTCTGTGCCGTGCTTCGCTCTGGACGGTCAGTGGATGCTCAGCGCCTTGCTGGAGGCCACGCTGGTCACCGTGGTGACAGACCGCCAGAAGCGCGAGCTCATCGGCTTCTTCCTGCTCCTCGGCGGCAGCGCCCTGCTGGCCGCCAACGTGGCACTGGGCCTGTGGATGGTCACGGCGCGGTAGCCAACCAGCCATGATGGTCAAATAACCAAAAACTCGGGACGCGAGCCTGAGGACCACTAAACTGTGAAGAGACGACATTACCCAGCAGCCCCCAGGTTTGCCTTTTTACTCTAGTGCAACCTCACAGGGCAACAAAGATCAAGAGAAGCACATGTGCTGTATGTAAGGATGTGAACTATGTCTCATTTAGGGTATTTCATTACCTCCGCCAAGCTTAATCATAACCATCCAATGAAAAGCAGTTATTGCCAATTTTCTTTTTGTGCTAAAATACGATACAAGTTTGTTGGAAAATATTATTTTTTTACATTTGTTAAGTTTTCATGTGGACTTATGTTGGATACATTGCATCTATTTATTTTCAACAGGAAACCATGTTTGATTAATCATAAAAAATATTGCAAAAAATTAATAAACCATGGCTAAAAAGTTGAAAATTAAAAATAATATACCGCCATCCCTCACTCACGTCGCACTTCAAAGTTTGCGGCGTCACTCTCTAAGTTAAGCATTTTCCAGCATAAAAATGTTGACATGAACTAAAAATGTCAAACCAATCAGAGCGCACTGTTCAGTATCATTGCCACTGATTGGCTGAGCTTCAGGCAGTATTACAGTACCACACATGGATTAAAGGAGTGTAAAGGTGATTATGTGGTTGTTACTTCCTTCTCATAATGTTACAACCTATTTTTAAAAAGTCGTGAACAGGTTTTTATGGTCCAGCTATAAGAATATTTGAGTCATGCGTAAAATTCCAAAAAATTTAATATTGTGCTAAAGTTTGTCTGTCAGCAAACCAACTTAAATTTTAAAATGTATGATATTTAAGACTTGAAATATGTCAAGCTTTTTTTTATTTATCATTTTGATGCTAATGGCTTGCAGTTTTTGAAAACACCAACATTTTCCGAGATTTTTGATTCAAGGTTTTCATAAGCTTTAAACCAAAACTATCAAAAATGATTTCAAAAGAAGGCTTGAAATATCTTGATATGCATTTTTTTAACCTGTGTTATATATTAGGTTCACCTTGTAATTCTAATTGCTGGAATGAACGAACCTTTGCACATTATTCACAATGCTTGTGTTTCACCTGTACAATCAATAATTCCTACTTCACAGGATTCATTTGTCTGACAGCCATTTCCGCAGTAGTAACATGACCATAAACGTGTAAAATCTTAGCAAAAACCATAGCAAACTAGAAAGGGTTAGTCTGTATACTAACTGTCAGTAAACCATATATAAATGACACTATGGATATGCCACCTTAGTGGTACAGGTAAGTGACTACAAGGTAATTTTAGCCTCCATGTAACAATATAGGCTATCACATTTGAATCCTTTTGGCCCACACCGGTTTCATCCTCTTAAGTGCAAACTCGCTGAAGTAGAGGCATGGCAGTTCTTCACATGTTCTCACATGAGTTTTGGGTATAGATCTTTAAATTGGACTATATTGACATAGCTGCAGGGTTCAAAGAAGCATTTGAGCTAGGGTTGTCACCATTCAGTGTACTATTCTAACTCACGGTATCAACTTTCATTTATTCGCGGCATTGCATTATGGGTTCATGGCGGCTATCTTTCTACTCCTCTGCAATCTGGGTATGACATTTAAACGGTACCATATATCAAAGTAGCCTTGTATTTAGGTGTCTCTAAATACTGCCCACAATCTTTACCATTGACAATCCAACATACTGTTTCAACTAATGGTATAACTATCTAGGAAAATACATTAAATTCATCAACCTGTGCTTCATGAGTTTATTTTGTCGGTCAAGTGAGTCAACGTCAGTTGGCAGGGCTAACACAATCTAGTCTGATTCAGATTCACCTATATTGTTATTGTACTGAGGATTTACAACGAGATTAGGGGTGAGGTACTTCCACAGCCGCTGTGCACCTCCATCCATCCATCCATCTATTTTCTACCGCTCGTCCCGTTCAGGGTGGCGGGGGTGCACAAAGACAAGATAAACACCAACACAAAACATGAAAATGGCACCAAAAACAGAGACAAATATGAAATAGCACTAAATAAGCAGACTGGACTGGAAGGACAACAGCAAAGCTGTATACAAGAAGGGCATGAGCAGACTTTTTCCCGAGGAGGCTTAGGTCCTTTAATGTGTGCAGGCAGCTGTTGGAGATCTTTTTTCAGTCTGTTGTGGCCAGTGCCCTGTACTTTGCAGTGGTTTGTTGGGGGAGCAGCACCAGCAAAAGGGACTTTAAACCGGATTGACAAACTGATCCGGAAAGCCGGTCCAAACTATTGGCACGCATTTGGAGGCGTTTTGTGTCAGTGAGGGACAGGAGGACACTGGACAAACTGCTCGCCTATCATGGACAATCCTGCCCACACACTCCACCAGACAAGTGAGGGACAGCGGAGCTCATACTCCAACAGGCTCCTTCAGCTTCGTTCCCACAGTGTTCGATTCAAGAACTCCTTCATTCCGCACTCCATCCAGCTGTATAATCACTCGTCATACAGCAATAGGTGATATCTGTCTATTACTTCACCTCTTCTATGTTAGCTACCTCTCTTTGTCATACTTGCCAACCCTCCCGATTTTTACGGGAGACTCCCGAATTTCAGTGCCCCTCCTGAAAATCTCCCGGGTCAACCATTCTCACGAATTTCTCCCGATTTTTACCCGAACAACAAAATTGAGGGCGTGCCGTGATGGCACTGCCTTTAACATCCTCTACAACCTGTCGTCGCGTCCGCTTTTTCTCCATACAAACAGCGTGCCGGCCCAGTCACATGTTGTGTGCGACTTCTACAGACACACGTAAGTGACTGCAAAACATAGTTGATCAACAGCCATACAGGTCACACTGAGGGTGGATGTACAAACAACTTTAACACTGTTACAAATATGCGCCACACTGTGAACCCACACCAAACAAGAATGACAAACACATTTTGGGAGAACATCCGCACCGTAACACAACATAAACACAACAGAACAAATACCCAGAATCCCTTGTAGCCCTAACTCTTCCGGGCTACAATATATACCCCCCCACCCCCCATCTCCCGAATTCGGAGGTCTCAAGGTTGGCAAGTATGCTCTTTGTTTATAATGTATATTTTCTGCTGGATCTACTCTCAATTTTATGCTGCCCTTTTTTTTCTTCTTATATAATATATCAGTATATGTTATATACTGTATATATAATATGTAAATATTACATGTATCCATCCATCCATCTATTTTCTACCGCTTGTCCCATATGTTATATTTTATATTGCTACTATGGTACATTTTTAGTCTACTTAATACCTGCATTATCCTTTCCATCCCGCTAATCGCTTTAATTTGTTTTGGTCCTTAAAATTATCACAATTCTCTTTGGGATTCAAGAAATAAAAGGGATTAATGTTAAATTAATGATTTTTTTTGCTTAGGTCTTCTCCCTTATTGTGTCCCATTTTTTTTGTATCCTGTGTGTCTGTCTTGCACCGTGTTGCCGACAATGAAGACACACTTTAAATAAAGTAGTGTCATCGGGTTTCATTTTGGCTTTGATCAAATATTTGTGCATCCTTCAGCTTTGTTGTTGTTGTTCTCCCCACTTCCTGTCAACAGGTGAAACATTGGACGCCTGGATCATCCCGGCGGAGCACGTGTCCGGAATTTCCATGTTTGTGTTCAGATTACATTCAAAGGCTGATTTGTTTCCATCTCACCTGTGTTTGTGTTTGCTTAGCTCCCCTTAAGGAGGCGGGAGGAGGACAGAAAGAAGATGAGAAATGAGGCTGTGAGGAAACTCAAGGTAGAAACCAAACAATTGTTTTGTCCTTTGTGAAAATTGACCATATTTTTTGCTGAAAATGTGGGTGGAATTTAGAATGAAAGGGTTGCCTTTGACCTTTTAGAGCTGCCGATCACATTAGGGTTGTAAAGGTATACCGGTACGAGTATAGTATCGCGGTACTAATGAATCAAAAACGGTACTATACTCTGTTTGAAAAGTACCGGTTCCCCTTTTTCTTTTTTTCTTTTTTTTAACGGGCATGATGGCACGCCAACGTCATGTCGTGACGTTACTGGTTTTACAAGCAGACGAGCATGTTCGGCAGCGCACAATCACGGAGTACTTACATACAGACACAGTGTGTAGACCAGGGGTCACCAACGCGGTGCCCGCGGGCACCAGGTAGCCCGTAAGGATCAGATGAGTAGCCCGCTGGCCTGTTCTAAAAATAGCTCAAATAGCAGCACTTACCAGTGAGCTGCCTCTATTTTTTAAATTGTATTTATTTACTAGCAAGCTGGTCTCGCTTTGCTCGACATTTTTAATTCTAAGAGAGACAAAACTCAAATAGAATTTGAAAATCCAAGAAAATATTTTAAAGACTTGGTCTTCACTTGTTTAAATAAATTCATTAATTTTTTTACTTTGCTTCTTACAACTTTCAGAAAGACAATTTTAGAGAAAAAATACAACCTTAAAAATGATTTTAGGATTTTTAAACACATATACCTTTTTACCTTTTAAATTCCTTCCTCTTCTTTCCTGACAATTTAAATCAATGTTCAAGTAAATTTATTTTTTTATTGTAAAGAATAATAAATACATTTGGATTTAATTCTTCATTTTAGCTTTTGTTTTTTCGACGAAGGATATTTGTGAAATATTTCTTCAAACTTATTATGATTAAAATTCAAAAAAAATATTCTGGCAAATCTAGAAAATCTGCAGAATCAAATTTAAATCTTATTTCAAAGTCTTTTTAATTTATTTTAAAAAATTTGTTCTGGAAAATCTAGAAGAAATAATGATTTGTCTTTGTTAGAAATATAGCTTGGTCCAATTTGTTATATATTCTAACAAAGTGCAGATTGGATTTTAACCTATTTAAAACATATCATCAAAATCCTAAAATTAATCTTAATCAGGAAAAATTACTAATGATGTTCCATAAATTTTTTTTTTAATTTTTTCAAAAAGATTCGAATTAGCTAGTTTTTCTCTTCTTTTTTTCGGTTGAATCTTGAATTTTATAGAGTCGAAATTGAAGATAAACTATGTTTCAAAATTTAATTGTCATTTTTTTCGTGTTTTCTCCTCTTTTAAACTGTTAAATTAAGTGTAAATATCATTAATTATTAATAATAACAGAGTTAAAGGTAAATTGAGCAAATTGGCTATTTCTGGCAATTTATTGAAGTGTGTATTAAACTGGTAGCCCTTCGCATTAATCAGTACCCAAGAAGTAGCTCCTGGTTTCAAAAAGGTTGGTGACCCCTGGTGTAGACAGAAAAGGGAAAATTGATGCATTTTGGTTTAAAAACTAACAATAAAGGTGAAGTTATAACACTGAAACACTGCTCTGCAAGAGGTGCTTTAATACATGGCCAGCCAGCTACCGGCTAATGTCCATCCGCAGTCGGCAGTGTTTTAGCTACTTCTAAATCACTAATCCTCGCCTCCATGGCGACGAATAAAGTAAGTTTCTTACAAGTATCAACCCTGCAGGACGAGGAATAGCCAAACATGCTTCACTACACACCGTAGGAGGATACAATAGCTCACCGGCGTCACCGCTAACAAAAGATAGCGCTCCTGAATGTAAACAAATGCAATGGGTGGCTCTACACCTGACATCCACTGGATTGATACCAAATACGATAGCGTATCTAGTCGATACTACTATGATTACATCGATATTTATTTAAAAAAAAAATCATTATGTTTATAAACTCAGGAAATTTGTCCCTGGACACATGAAGACTTTGAATATGATCAATGTATGATCTTGTAACTTTTTGATATCGGATCGATATCTAAATTTGTGGTACATCCAAAACTAATCCAAACAACAGAAGAATAAGTGATTATTACATTTTAAGAGAAGTGTAGATAGAACATGTTGAAACAGAAAATAAGCAGATATTAACAGTAAATGAACAAGTGGATTAATACTTTATTTTTTACAGCTTGTCCTTTTAAAATTTTGACAAAGTAATAGAATGATAAATGGCACAATATGTTACTGCATATGTCAGCAGACTAATTAGGAGCCTTTGTTTGTTTACTTACTACTAAAAGATGAGTTGTCTTGTATGTTCACTATTTTATTTAAGGACAAATTGTTCTTTGATTGCAATAAGAAACATTTGTTTAATGTACTGTTGAAATAAAGCCAATAATGCCATTTTTATGGTCCCCTTTATTTAGAAACGTATCAAAAAGTATTGAAATACATTTTGGTACCGGGACAACCCTACACCAAATGGATGGATGTGGAATAAGACCCAACTTCGACATGACAACCTCACATTAAACCGGATTTAGCACCGTGGTAAGAATCTCACTATTTAAAAAATGTTGGTTCTGATGATGCAATCGTCACGCCGTGTATTGTTGATGAGTGAGGGTGATGAGGCTTGCTTGATGAATGGATGTTTTCAGCGGCGCAGGAAGTCTATAAAAGGACTCTACGGGCAACGCCCCAAACCCTAATGAGCACATGTCGAAACAGTTGTGGCCACAATGGGACAGGGCAAACAGGGTGGGTGGTTGTTATTGGAAAGATCAATCTTGGGACCTTTCCCATAATGTTCGCCCAGCAGGCACAAGACATTGAAACAACGTTGAAAACGTGTTGAATTACGTCCTGACGTTGAGCAACTCAAACCTAAAGTTGGAACAACGTGCCTTTTGACGACGTTTGATCAATGTTGGGTTCTGACGTTGATTTAACCTATGAATTTTGATCATGTTCCAACCAATATTCTACAACAAAAATACAACGTTGAAACAACATACTTTTTGACTACGTTTAATCAATGTTGGGTTCTGACGTTGATTTAACCATTGAATTTTGATCCTGTTCCAACCAACAACGTTGATCCAACGTTAGACACCAACGTTGTCTTAATTTACAAATACAACTATTTTGCAGTGTTGTTTCAAAGTCAGTTTTAAAGGACACGTATGTATAATAAAAGTTGTATCAATGTCTTGTGTCTGCTGGGTACTGTCTTCAGAAAATGTGTTAAATGTCCCGCATTGTTGTATTTTTTAAATATTTGTAAAAAGTCATGGAGGTCCCACAATACATTAAGGCTGGATTCAAGGCATTTTAAAAGTGCTTTTAGTTAGCCCTACTGTAAACACGGTGTTTTGTGTGTCTGTAGCTGTAATGCTAACGACGCAGTGATTGTCCATTTACGTCCATATACTTTGTAATTCTGCACTTGTCCGCACACACGTTAGCAAGATTGGCATAGCAAATGCTACATGCTAACATTACATTCGCATTTTAACAGCAACATTATGCTATGTTAGCATATTCGCTAATGAAGCTTTTTTTCAAGATGCGTAGCAAAGCCTTTTTTTTTAAGTGGAGAGAGTCTACACCAGTGTTTTTCAACCACTGTGCATATAGATACAGTCTGGTGTGCCGTGGGAGATTATCTAATTTCCCCTATTTGGGTTAAAAATATTTTTTGCAAACCAGTAATTATAGTCTGCAAATGATGTGTTGTTGTTGAGTGTCGGCGCTGTCTCGAGCTCGGCAGAGTGACCATGTAATACTCTTCCATATCAGTCGGTGGCACCTGGTAGCTAATTGCTTTGTAGATGTCGGAAACAGCGGGAGGCAGTGTGCAGGTAAAAAGGTATCTAATGCTTAAACTAAAAATAAACAAAAGGTGAGTGCTCCAAAGAAAAGGCATTGAAGCTTAGGGAAGGCTATGCGGAACTAAACTAAAACTGAACTGGCTACAAAGTAAACAAAAACAGAATGCTGGACGACAGCAAGGACAATACAATATATAGATTATTTTTAACCTCCCCTCAAGATTGGTCCCGGGTCTCAGTTTAAAAAAGAAGACATATATTATTTTTTTCAACGCTTAAATGTATAGATCTATCTGTCCATATAAAGTTGTATTTATTTTGAGTGTGTTATGTTGTTTTTGTTAAACAAAACCCTGTTTTTAATGCAAAAACCCAAAATATGCAATAGTTTCCCCCCAAAACATATTTAAAAGTGGAATATTTGATTTGAAGTAATTGCAGTCTTAAATAGGCCAATAATTGAGGCCAACATTCATTTTGATTCATTGTTATTCTTTGAACAATGACAGTTTAAAAACAATTCTAGGGTATTCAAAAGTGTGTTAAAGTGGAGACCTTAGTGTTAAAAGTAAGTCAAACAATATTTTTTCTTTTTTTACTTTCAACATTTACATCTCTAGATCAACTTCAGATGTTTTAATTTTTTCTAAAAAAAAATAAATAAATAGTTTTATGCCCTTTTTGTCACAAAAGTTGTTGTTTTTTAAATGTCAAACATCCAATATTTTCTCCCAAAAAAAATTCTAAGTGGAATTTTTTATGTAAAGTATTTGGAGCATTGAATATGTTAATATTTCATAGCAACATTGATTTGATTCGTTATTTTATGAGCAATGACAGTTTTAAAGAAAAGTCATGACAGCTCTGTTATTACAGTCAACATTGCAACTTTTTCTACAAAACCCAAAACCAGTGAAGTTGGCACGTTGTGTAACTTATATTCAATTGAATAGACTGCAAAGACAAGATACTTAATGTTCGAACTGAGAAACTTATTTTTTTGTGCAAATAATCATTAAGTTAGAATGTAATGGCAGCAACACATTGCATAAAAGTTGGCACAGGGGCATTTTTACCACTGTGTTACATGGCCTTTCCTTTTAACAACACTCAGTAAACGTTTGGGAACTGAGGAGACCAATTTTTGAAGCTTTTCAGGTGGAATTCTTTCCCATTCTTGCTTGATGTACAGCTTAAGTTGTTCAACAGTCCGGGGTCTCCGTTGTGGTATTTTAGGCTTCATATTGCGCCACACATTTTCAATGGGAGACAGGTCTGGACTACAGGCAGGCCAGTCTAGTACCCGCACTCTTTTACTATGAAGCCACGCTGTTGTAACACGTGGCTTGGCATTGTCGTGCTGAAATAAGCAGGGGCGTCCATGATAGCGTTGCTAGGAGGGCAACATTTGTTGCTCCAAAACCTGTATGTACCTTTCAGCATTAATGGTGCCTTCACAGATGTGTAAGTTACCCATGCCTTGGGCACTAATACACCCCCATACCATCACAGATGCTGGCTTTTCAACTTTGCGCCTATAACAATCCGGATGGTTATTTTCCTCTTTGGTCCGGAGGACACGACCTCCACAGTTTCCAAAAATAATTTGAAATGTGGACTCGTCAGACCACAGAACACTTTTCCACTTTGCATCAGTCCATCTTAGATGAGCTGGGGCCCAGCAAAGCTGGCGGCGTTTCTGGGTGTTGTTGATAAATGGCTTTGGCTTTGCATAGTAGAGTTTTAACTTGCACTTACAGATGTAGCGACAAACTGTAGTTACTGACAGTGGTTTTCTGAAGTGTTCCCGAGCCCATGTGGTGATATCCTTTACACACCGATGTCGCTTTTTGATGTAGTACCGCCTGAGGGATCGAAGGTCCGTAATATCATCGCTTACGTGCAGTGATTTCGCCAGATTCTCTGAACCTTTTGATGATATTACGGAGCGTAGATGGTGAAATCCCTAAATTCCTCGTTATGAAATGTTGTTGTTAAACAATTTGCTCACGCATTTGTTCACAAAGTGGTGACCCCTCGCCCCATCCTTGTTTGTGAATGACTGAGCATTTCATGGAAGCTGCTTTTATACCCAATCATGGCACCCACCTGTTCCCAATTAGCCTGTTCACCTATGGGATGTTCCAAATAAGAGTTTGATGAGCATTTCTCAACTTTCTCAGTCTTTTTTGCCACTTGTGCCAGCTTTTTTGAAACATGTTGCAGGCATCAAATTGCAAATTAGCTAATATTTGCAAAAAATAACTAAAGTTTTCCAGTTTGAACATTAAATATCTTGTCTTTGCAGTCTATTCAATTGAATAGAAGTTGAAAAGGATTAGCAAATCATTGTATTCTGTTTTTATTTACCATTTACTCAACGTGCTAACTTCACCGGTTTTGGGTTCTGTAGTTGTATTTGTAAATTGAGACAACGCTGATGTCCAACGTTGGATCCACCATGTGGTTTCAACGTTGCATTTGTGTCGTAGAATATTGGTTGGGAAATTACCAAATTTCAATGGTCAAATCAACGTCAGAATCCAACGTTGATTAAACGTCGTCAGAAAGCATGTTGTTTCAACGTTACGTTTGAGTTGCTCAACGTCGGGACCTAATTCAACAAGTTCTCAACGTTAATTGCGCACGTTTGAGCGCCTCTTCCTTCAAAAAATGAGCAAAAAGAAGATTATGATGAATTCTTCTCAGGTTTTGGCACTCATAAGGAGGCTCAGATGTTACTTTTAGAACATCATTAAAAAAGTCAATTAGGCGTAATTGGGGA